>NC_051182.1:38260692-38399972 GCF_013339695.2 Rhipicephalus sanguineus | reverse complement strand
ATACAATAAAGTGCAGAAGACAGCATTAGCATCACAGAGGAAAAGGGATTCAGAGGAAAAGGGGCCACTCGATTTAAGCGAATGAAGATATTATGACCATCCAAACACTAACTAGCTGAACGGCAAAATAGTGCGAAAGATACGGACATACTTTGATAGTTAGCTAATGACAACCACAACTTCAAAATTACATCTTGGAAAGGTGCAAAGGGCTACCTGTCGTCTCGCGGAATCCTGAACCACTTAGTACCACGCTCTCTCCCTATCCTGCCGTTGTTGCACCCACACAGCGCAGCAGTAGCTGCCGTAGTACTTGACTCCGGACGGCATGACCTGGAAAAAGAGAAAAATGTTTACCGTATTTTCTCTGGCCTTCGCAAAAAATTGTCTGCCGACGCACTTCTCAGCGCCCTTTCGCGAAAAACAGTCCCAAGCAGTTGCCGCAGTGAAACAAAGCAACCTTCGGTGCATGAACTACTGAGGCAGTATTTAACGAGAATATTACGTCGTAGCCACGGCCAACGAACACGGTTCTCATTTCTCAAGTTCTCTCTAATTCGGCTCTTAACATAGGCGTCAAGCAAACTGCGAATACCACAAATAACGATTCCAAGTATAACTGCACTCTTCACACATTTGCACACCCATGCAGTGAATTAGAACTGCGTGTACGGCATTGTATGTAAAAGAAAACCTTACGGACGCAAGCGGCGACTCATTTTGGCGCCAAGAAAGGATTTCTTCGCTAACGTGCTGCGCAGCATTTCAAGTTGCTATTTCTTAATGCAAAGCAATTCAAGAGCATCACACGCGAAGCGTGAAGCACAAAGAAGCTTTCGGCGCTAAAACACAAAGTGCGTCAAATGTCAACTTAAAGCTGTAAGCGACAAATACATTGCAAAGTAATGAAGGGAAAAAAGAACCTAATGAAGGCGTTCTTACCGTAGCAGCCGCCAAGCAGAGTGACTTCCCGGCAGACGATCCCAGCGAATTCCACCGAAGCAAGTAGAGCCAACTTTGTATGCGTCGCCGCTCATGCCGCGTCGTCTGCCGTGCCGGCAATCCTGACCATATATGTCATGACAGCTCAATCGATGATTTCGAACTGTCCAATCGCAGACGATAAAGCGGATTTAGAGCCGCACTGTGAGCCAGCGGAAGCCACTGCCGCAGCCACATAGTCTGACAAAGACAAGTAGATGTATCGTGACCAGAAAAGGTACTGCAGTAATAACTAGTACGCGCGTTCTCTTGGAAAACAGGGAGTGACGTGCTGCCGTCTAACGGCTGGCGAGAAGCTGCGTAGCTCCGCCGCTTGTAGGCTCGTGTGTCCACTCTTGTCATTTTCTGTTACTCTATGGGAGACGGACGATATGGCGAGCCAGCGGCCCAGCGCCTGACCCACCGGTGGCTACTGCGCTGGCTTCGACTTACCGGAAGTAGATGACGCGGCGGCACGCAAGCGTTCTCACACATCACATCGTGACAGAGAGCCTCATGAAGGCGGAGCTTAGCACCGAGCGCTCGAAGGAAAAGTTGAGGGTGAAAGACGGAGTGGAGGGGGAGGGAAGCTATTTATTATGCGCAGTACCCTTCATAAAGTGTGTTTTGACTGAATTATGGTGCCAATGATTTGCTCTCCAGTAATGGTCTTAGCAAAAACAAAATGTCAAAAAACCGTTTCACGGATCCTTTAACAGATATTCTGGTAGTGGTCAACCCTTGGGTGTCAATTTACGCACCTTGTAGAATCCTCTGAAGAATATAAGAACGGCCGTTGCCAGCTTAGATGGTTCACATGACCGGGTGCTGGGTATAAGAACGTGAACTAAGAACAGTTCACAGAAGCGACATGGAAAACCTTGAGCTATTGTATGACGGGCTCTGGTCGTAAGTCTTCCGGTTTGCGTGAGTGAAGACGAAGGTCGACGAAAATACTATATTTGTGAGGGCGAGTGCCAGTGTGTTTAACTAATGCTGACGCAGAAGCGACGTTGTCTTTCTGTATGCTGCAGCGGTACCAGCCAAACAAAGTGGACCTAGAGAAGTCAGAAAATATTTATTTAATTTTTTTCGTTGATTTAGTTAGTAATGTTTTTCTTTATTCATTTATCCATTTGTCAGTACCTAAAGGGGTCCTCGCGGGAGATTGTGTAAAGGGACAGTGCAGCAAATATATAATAGAGATAATTATACCATAACACCTTAACAATGTAAAAGGTCAGTTAGTGCAGAAGATGCAAGTGAACCCCCGAATGAAAATATGTCAGACAAGCAAGGTATAGTGTCTGAAGGTGTTGTACAAACACAATATAAAAACAATTAATAAAACAGCAACAGTACAACAGAAAATAAAAAAAACTCACAAAAGATTGTTTTCCCCGAAGAAATGCAAACAATGAAGGAAAAATAAAACAGAATGGAAAATCCAAAGTAAAAACCTTATCAAGAATTGTCCGATATGCACGGATGAATGTGTGAAATGTCATATACCAGATTTTGGTGCATAGATATATTTTTAGGATTGTCCAAGAACTTTGCGTGATCTCGCTCTGACGCAAGGTTATCCAGTAGGACATTCGACTAACGAATAGCTCCTTGAAGAGCTGATAGGGTGAAACGCCAGTTTCACCATAATTCCGTGATAAGATAAAGATATGTGGTCTGCGTAAAGTTGGAAGAGCTGGATTAAAGCGGACAGATGGCATCATGCTGGTATGAAAGAGTTTCTGGAACAGTGATGGAGCAGGTATATCACGACGACATTTTTTTTAGTGGCTCGAAAGCAACTCGAATTTAACCCTAACTACCGTATACTTTAAAATGAGCATTGGAACGGAGATGCGTTGTCAGAATTGTGATTCGTATTTGAACGACGTAACTTTGTGGCGTAATAGCTGTGCTTGTCCACGTACCGCCTGATATATATAATAGCACTATTTTTAGTCTTACATAAGGGACCTGCGAATATGAGTTTGCCAACATCGAAATGCGCCCAGCAAGGGTTTCTCATATTCGGACATATCGCTTTGGATCCAGCAAGAAGAAGCCATTAGGCGCACGATCTTGAGAAATCCTGCATTACATAAGTAAGAAGGCGTGCACTGTAATTAAACTTTTATTTTGCGTGATTCGTGTTTATTGCCTCGTTCACATTTTTCTATATAAGCAAAATATGAAAATGTGGAGATGTAGCAGTGGTGCAGGTGATGTGAAGCGGAAATGCTCTCGTGAAAGTGCGAGATATTAATAAATTAGTCACAACAGCACGCGCAAGCGTGTGGAGGATGGGAAAAGTTTTATTAGACGTATCATCGGTAAATGAATCAGTCAAGGGACGAGCCTCAAGGCACGAGGCAAAGGTATAAGAAACACCTTGCGAATAACTGGTCATACTGCAATGGATTAAAGAACAGGCTGTGTAAACAATAGTAGAAGGGGCATTTATGCCACAGGTGAGTGCTTTTGGGTCTGCTATATATTGGTCCTCGTCACCTTAAGTTTTATGGCTACTGCGGGATTAAGAACAATGTTGTGCACGCATACAGGTAGCGGGTCCGCCAAATCCTCAGCGAGGGAAATGTCGAAATTTCGCACTATCCTATAAAGCGCTGTTTTCAACGTGGCCATCGCTAGCCTATGTGCCACACACGTCCTGGGGCCGAGGCCAAATGGATAGTAAGAAGATGCCACGTTGTCGCGGTGCTCAGGCGAGAAGCGTTCCGGTAGGAATCGGTCCGGTTCAGGCCAGATATCCGCGTTCCTGTGAATGTGCCACGGTGGCGCAAAAATGCTCGTTCCTGCTGGTATGAATTGGCCCAGGATGGTCGTGTCCTCCATGCATTCGCGCATTACATTGATCGGAATTGTTGGGTACAAGCGCAGACCCTCTCGTACAACCATGTCGAGGCGTTGGAGCTGCATGACGTCGTCTTCATCGAGCTCCTTGTTCACTGCGTCTGCATTCGAGGACGTCTGTGGCACATCTGCTCGCTGGCCATATAAATCATGCAACGCTTCGTGCACCGAGCTGACTGCTTCGCTCACCACATCATTTGTGGCATGTGGAGGTGACAAGTCGGGAACGTTGTCGCTGGGCTGCCATCCCTTAGGTTCAAGGTCTTGCTTCGCATCGAAATTGGTGGCGGTACGTTCAGTTTCCGCAAAAGCTTGACGATCTGAGTTTTCCTTATGACGGAGGGCACTCACAATTTCAGCTCGTATTTTTAGCTGTTCTTCCGGGTGCTTGGCGAGAAGATACAGCAGGAAAGCGAGGGAGGCAGATGTTGTGTCGTAGCCAGCTAGAATAAGTATCGCTAAGTTACATACCAAGATATGGTCATCAATAAAACGCACGTTAGCGCTAGCTGTGGGCAAAACATTTCCGACCCCTTCTTGAGCATCGATAACATGCGCCACTCCTACGTTTGTGTAGAGTAATCAACGCGTCATCCATAACTTTCTGCACCGCTTTGGAGAACGATGTGAAGGGATAAAGGAGCTGAAGAATGCTGTAAAGACCGGGGTAGGCAAACGCACTCTCTAACAAGGCGTCGTCGACTTCTCGGAATATAACTTCGAATGATTTGAGTGGTACGTCATTGCTGTTCGTCTGGCAGCCTACCTGTAACGAAAGAGACGACACGCTGCACAAGGAATGAAATTTTCTACGTGACAAAATTATGCTTTGAGCAACCGACATGCAAATTTTCTCTGTTCAGTGCAAATCCATCTACTTCCTCTTGATGGCGCATTAGCTTTCTACAGGCCAGCACAATTCAAAAGACTGCAGTCGCTCACAATTGTCACGAACTAAGTTTTTGTTAAGCGCTGTTTTCGCCACCCCTGCTCTAGGAACGTTTTGGAAACGTGGTATAAGTAATCACCGTAAATATTTTCTGCAATATTTTTAGTAAAAACTGGTGTGCGAGTGACCGCATTACGCAATAATGTTCCGTGAACGTTATCTCAATAATATATTTTAGGCAAACGTTAGTTTGTATGAAACACGTTTATAAGGACTGTAAATTGAGAGGTACGGACATAGCGAATTTTCGATAATTTGTAAGAAGAAAATTAAGAGATAAATATTTTGATGTTTTTCAAATCATACTCGGCGAATACTGAGAAATTCGAAGGACCTAATTGGTGTATCATCGGCCTGAATGAGGATAGTAAATCTGGGCAACATACACAGGGCTCATTAATGGGCACGTCATATGTTACACAGGGTTCCCTGAGGAGCGAGAGTGTGACATCAACAGAAAGCATCAATACATGCTCCCACTGCGCACTGGCTAACAACCCATAGTGCGGTACCGCATCTCGTGGCGGAAAACTTGTTTGAGGCAGATGTCAGCACAGAAGGCTTTAAAAGCATTGTTGCGCTTCTTGCGGACAACTGGTCTTAGAGACAGACTCTAAGGAGTGTCATATTTTCGTTTTCTTTTTTCTCTCTTTTTTTACCTTTTCTTGCTCTACTTTTTTTTTGTAACATCTCTCTTCTATCATCTTTTATCC
This sequence comes from Rhipicephalus sanguineus, assembly GCF_013339695.2. Classification (NCBI taxonomy): domain Eukaryota; kingdom Metazoa; phylum Arthropoda; class Arachnida; order Ixodida; family Ixodidae; genus Rhipicephalus; species Rhipicephalus sanguineus. The sequence continues at coordinate 38,394,452 of NC_051182.1, read as the reverse complement.
GCCTTACCCCTTCCCCCTGCGCAGGGTAGCCAGCCGGTCTAAGAACTGGCTAACCACCCTGTCTTTCCGCTTGTTTCTTCCTTCCTTCCGATTGTTACAAAAATTTTCTTCTTGTACCTCTGCAGATACGGAACATTAGACAAGCGTTTCCCCTCCAACTTGGGGCTTCGGGCCCCACAGCAGAGGAAGAAGCACACGAGTGCTTAACTGAACGCGCTTACTGCAACGAACTGGCTGATCTCGTTGCATGATACGGGCCTTCGTGGCGAATAGCGGAATAATAAAGTTTATAGTAATACATTGGTTACATAATCGAAGCTGTGAACGTCGTTTTCGCGAGGAACCGGAACTCAGCCCCAACTGAAGCGCCGCTTCAGTGCCGCTTCGATTGGGAGGGCCCGCAGCCTAGAGTGCCGTTGCTACAGATCGTCTACTCATGTTTGCTATGCGGTGGACCGCAAGGCAAATCTTGCCGAGTGACGCTGTTTGGCTGCGCATTTGATACTGTTTTAACAGCTTGTTGTTGAGTGACAAAGTTTTTTTACAACTTGCATCCGATTTCTAGCACAACGGTGGTGTCGGTGGCCGCTAGACTGGGCTGGCACATTTCAACTTAATATTGCCATAGTAATTACATGGACCCTCCAAGCGCACTTTTACAGCAGTGCTGTTAAGCTCGAGGTTTGCCGTGCGTCGTAGAACGGAAATTATCATCATCATCATGAACCGGCACTCGCTGAGTCACCGCCCAATCTGTACAGATGGTTAACAACAGAATCTGAAACGGGCACCCACTAATAGCCATGTACAGTATAGTATAGTAAGGGGCGGGAAGCGATAGGTGACAGGGTGAAAGCCTAGCCAAGCCAGTACTAACCAGGTGCCCACAGCTCTGCTGTGACCCAGCCTTGTAAGGCTTAGTGCAAGCTGCGCAAATTTTTTCGTCGCCGTCCATCGTTGTGTTCTGTACAGAATGCAAATCAATAACATCGCTCCGCGCGTCTTATGATCTAAGTGCGAGTGAAAGCGCGCGATCGCTACGACAAGAGCGGCTCAAGCAGATATGAAACATGCCTACCGTCTCCGTCGCGCGAGAGGCCATGTATGTAAAAGCAGGGGGGGGTGCATGCATGCCTTTTGCAGGAAATGCATGCTATGACCGGCCGGGCATGGTCACTAGAGGGTTTCATAGGGTTTCAGCAGACTTCTCATACCTGTGTACGTGTTGTACTCTCATCGAAGGGTTTGCGCTCAAACGATCGACAGCACGAAAGTCACATCGACCACTGCAGCGGCCTGGTTTCATCAATGAATGAGCTTTGCTTTCTATAACATTCCAATATGTCGCTATCGCATTAAATGCTTAGCCTTTGCAGAAAAAGGGTAACTCTTTAGGAACATGAATAATGAAACGTTCTTTTAAGCAGAATGGTAAAAAAATGACCTTCACGCTAGTCAGCGACTGAAAAAACGGTTTGCATGACAGTAACGAATAAAAAAACGCCCATGAACTTCCCATATTATTTAGAAGGACAGATGTTAAAGAAAGTGAAAGAGTACAAATATCTAGGCCTCATAATTTCATCAGATCTTAAATGGGACAAGCAGGTAACTTATGTTGTTAACAAAGCACTGGCAGTTCTGTACTCGTTAAAACGCTCGCTTAGGTGCGCATCCGTAGATACTAGACGCCTAGCATACGTGACACTCATTCGATCTATACTTGAATATGCAATAATATGTTGGTTTCCCTTTCGTAAGCAGTACATAGCAAAATTGGAGAGCGTCCAAAGAAAAGCACTTAGGTTTATCTTTAATAGGTACCGCCGACGTGACTCCCCTACAGAACTATTAAAGCAAGCCGATCTTCCCACTATACAAAATCGAGCCAGACTACTTCGTCTTAAGATGCTTTTCCTTCTTCTCAAAGGCAGCATGAAGATCAATGTGAGCAACTATTTACTTCCCTCAAATACAACCAGTTCCCGAACTAAACACACCAAGCACTTAGCTGAATACAGATTTCACAACGACATTTTCAGGTACTCTTTTTTTCCGCAAGCAATCCGAGATTGGAATAGTTTGCCTAACGATGCTGTCGAGTGCACAACACTCGAAGCTTTTATTGCTAAGATTTCAAATAATGCTTCTTAGTTACTATCGGCATGCAGGCTCGCTGCGTTGTGCAATGACAATCTGTTTCCCTTCACAGTATGTCTTTTTTTCTTGCCTTGATTTTATACTGTTCATGATTTCGTCAGCGTTTGCCGAGCCTTGTCTCTAGTGCAATAAAATGTCTAATTTATCTATAATTTCTTTTTAATATTTTTTTCGTGCGCTAAGCTTGTAACACGCTGTTCATCGCTGTTTCTCTCATTCTTGTAGATTTGTAAATTAATGCAATGTATGTACCGACAGTTCAATTCGACTGATGTGCGCCCCTACTTGAACGGTGTTCTTTTGCATATGTGTATTACCTTGTAACATTCCGTTTTATTATTGTTCTCATCTTGTAGCGTTGTGCAATTAAGGCGGAGAGCATATGTACTATCCAGTTGAATTCAAAATATGTATGCGCCTACCCTAAATTGCTTCTTTTGACTATGTATTTTACCCCCTTTCCTGCAACAGCCTCAAATGTGAGGCTAGCAGTAAGTTCAAATAAATAAATAAATAAATAAATAAATAAATCAATCTTTGATGTTTTTGATAAACCAGGTATGCTTGAGCACATTTTTATAGCAAGCAATGTGCAAGGGTACGTGGCAAAACAGCAAAAAAAATCGATTTGGTGAAGGAAAGCACAAATACCAAAGTCGATATCTACCGGATTTATCATTTTTCCTTTCATTCGTATAAAGCAAGGAATTCCATAATTTCATCTTATGTGGGCCATTTACCTTTGATTTTGACTCTGTTCGATATTCTTTCCATAAAAAAGAGAAATGAAATGTTCATGAGGCACCGCTTCATTTATTCTTGGTTGGGAAAAATGTTGCGAACAAGAAATGTGCAAACTTCTTTCCCTAAGTGCGGTGAAATTCAGAAAGCGAGAAATTGGTGGAAAGTGTTCTCGGCGGCCAAACAGTGTAATTTTCTAGCAAAACAACGTTTTTTTCTCACAAAACTAAGTTCGTAGTTTCAAACGTGCATCTAAAGTAAGTTGCATCAAAGTCGTTAATGGTGACCAGGACCACCTGTTCTTTCTTATCTGGACTCGCCCGATTGCCAGTCACAAAAACAGGCGATCATGCTTGCAGCTATTATTGTACTATGCGTTGTTCGTTTTCGTGGGCACAGTGTCGGCCAATAAAGAAATCACAACCGATTTCAGTGCTGTGGTCTTTCCATTCGCGATTATAGGTGTAGTCAGTAACCCACCTGTCGTCCAAGCACAGTCCTTGTCAACGTTTCCAATACCATACAACGAGCGGCTTCATGGGCGTCGATGACGTCACCAAAACGGCTAGCATCGTGAAATTTTAGGACAAGGCGCATCACAGTGCCGTCGATACTGCGACAGAGCGTCTTCACTTTTCCAGCGGTGAAGCAGGCGTTGAACACTGAGCGGACTCTTCTCCACTTCTCTCCTGCAGCATGGGAAAGGGAATTTTTACAGTGCACCACAAGTAGTCGTTGTTTACAGCCGCGTTTCAATTTCATGCGCGAAACAACACTGCGGAGTAGGATTCCTTGGTGAAGTGTCGTGTGATGTGATGAATACGAAGCATGTTTGCACTATTCGAGCGCCCAGCATATTAAGATAACCGGCAACAATATCACTACAACCTAGAAAAGCCCAACCAAGGCTTCTCGCTGTTTCTATGGGAAGCCTCTCGACCTCCCCATCGAAACAGCGAAAAGCACTAAACTTCTTGCTCACGTACTTTGAACATATTGGTCTTCTCAGCACACTTTTATCCTTTAATCAAGACAGTGTGTTTTGTGCCGCTAACTGTTCCTTTCTTCTTTTGTTGAATTATTTTTCACATTTTACCTTAGTGTCGAGACTGTTCACTGAAGGGTTAGGACAGCTATTACAAGTCTAGCATCTTGTTTTGTTTCTTTACATATATTTCAGCGTACGTCCTGCTAGTGCCTTTTTGTTCTCCACCCCTCTCCCTGCACAATAGCAAGTAGGCAAATAAACGCTTACTAATCATCCTGCTTTTCTATGAAGAGCTTTCTCTTTGCCTACGAGACAAGTGAAATATGAAATCGTTATAATATAAAAAAACAATAATACCTAGGATCGGCAATGCACTATCCTTCTGTTGCTGGCTGCTTTATTGAAAAGAAAGTCCTGGAGGTCCAGAGGACATGTCCAAGACATGAAGGAGCACACTTACGAAAATCGCACATTTTTCCTGGTTTACGTGTCGGCCATGGCACGACCTTTGTGAGAATACATATACATATATGGAATGGAGGTATGACGAAACCTTCTCGGAAGCATTGTTACTGAAAGTTTTCAGCTGGCGGACCAGCCTTCGTCAGAGTAATGCGCGAACAATTCCTAAATAGCTTGAAACCACTTTTCAAGAAACAGGACAATAGTGTCTGCGTTTAATAGAACTGCAATGCGCATCAAAAATACTTTCGGTATTACGTGTTTCAAGAAAATAAAAGAGTATACGAATGCAGATGGCACAAGATACAGCTCCAGACTCCAAAAAACGCGATTGGGTACCATGATTATGGGTAGTTGGAAGACGTACATAATCACCACCAGCCTCTCTACGACCACTGCAGGGCAATGGCCTCTCCCATGTTCCGCAATCAACCCGGCCTTGTGCTTTCTGCTGCCACGTTATACCTACAAACTTCTTAATCTCATCTACCCACCTAAGTTTCTGTCTCCCCCTCACGCGTTTGCCTTCTCTTAGAATCCAGTCAGTTACCCTTAATGACCACCGGTTATCCTGCCGACGTGCTAGATGCCCGGCCCATATCCATTTCTTCTTCTTGATTTCAACTATGATATCCTTAACCCTCGTTTGTTCCCCGAACCACTCTGCTCTCTTCTGTCTCTTAAGGTTACACCTATCATTTTCCTTTCCATCACTCGCTGCGTCGTGCTCAATTTAAGTTGAACCCTCTTTGTAAGTCTCCAGGTTTTTGCTCCATAGGTAAGTACCGGTAAGATGCAGCTGTTATATACCTTCCTCTTGAGGGATAGTGGTAGACCACCATTCATGATTTGATAATGCTTGCCGAATGAGCCCCATCCCATCCTTATTCCTCTAGTTATTCCACTCTCATGGTTCGGCTCCGCGGTTACTACTTGTCCTAAGTAGACGTACTCCTTTACAACTTCTAGTGTCTCGCCACCTATCGCAAAGCGCTGTTCTGTGCCAAGATTGTTCCATATTACTTTAGTTTTATGCATATTCATTTCAAGACCTACTCTTCTACTTTCCGTATCCAGTTCAGTACTCGACTTTAATTCAAAATATATAATGTACTGATGGGCGACTTTAATGCAAAGGTAGGCAAGAAGCAGGCTGGAAATTATGCAGTTGGGGAATATGGCATCGGTTCTAGAAACACCAGAGGGGAGTTACTAGTAGAGTTCGCAAAACGCAATAATTTACGGATCTTGAATACCTTCTACAGAAAACGAGCTACTCTTAAGTGGACGTGGAAGAGTCCTAATGGCGAAAATAAAAATGAAATAGACTTCATAATGTGCGCCCCCCGAGCATTGTACAGGATGTGGAAGTGGTTAACAAGATCCGATGCAGTGACCATAGAATGGTAAGTTCTAGAAATCAACTAGACTTGAGGAAGGAACGGCACAAACTGATTCGCAAGAAGCCGATTCATGAACTAGCTCTGAGAGGGAAAGCACAGAAATTTAGAGTTTCACTTCAGAATAGGTACGCGGCTTTAGTCGAGGAAAACCGACCTTAGCGTTGATGCAATGAATGACAATCTCACTAGTATCATTAAGGAGTGTGCAGTGGAAGTTGGGGGTACAGTCGTTAGACAGGACGCTAGCAAGTTATCCCAAGAGACGAAAAACCGCATTAAGAAATGTCAAGCCATGAAAGCCTCAAATGCAACAGAAAAAATAGAGCCGGCGGAGCTTTCGAAGTTAATCAATAGGCGTCAAATAGCCGACATAAGAAAGTATAATATCGAGACAATTGAGCATGCTCTAAAAAACGGAAGAAGCCTCAAAGCTATGAAGACAAAACTGTGCATAGGCAAAAATCAGATGTATGCATTACGGGGCAAGGAAGGCAATGTCACAAACAATATGGAGAGAATAGTTGAGGTAGCGGATGAGTTCTACAGATATCTGTACAGCAGCAGAGACAGTCAAGGTGATAACGTAAGAAGCAGTAATAGCCCAGAAGAATCTGACATCACACCAGTATTGACAGGAGAGGTAAAGAAAGCCCTAAAGGGAATGCAAAGAGGCAAAGCCGCTGGTGAGGATCAGGTAACGTCAGGCCAGTTGAAAGACGATGGAGGGATTATGTTAGAAAAACTGGCCATCCTGTATACGAAGTGTCTCTCGACGGAGAGGATACCAGAATCTTGGAAGAATGCCAGCATCATCTTGATCGATAAGAAAGGGGATGTCAAGGACCTGAAAAATTACAGGCCCATCAGCTTACTGTCCGTTGTCTACAAGCTATTTACAAAAGTAATTGCGAACAGAATTAATACGACATTAGAGTTCGATGAACCAAAGGACCAGGCAGAATTCTCAACGACCAGGCTTCTCAACAATAGACCATATTCATACTATCAATCAGGTGATAGAGAAATGCGCGGAATACAACCAGCCCCTACACTCTTATTCAAGTCCCGTATAACGTCCGGCACATAAACGGCCCATTTTTATTCCACCTCAAGGTACTCCATATAAGCGGCCCTTCAATCGCCATTAAGCGTGACAAATTCTGCGGTGACGGGCTGGGCCCGCTATATGCGGCCGCGAGCAGACGCAACGCTTATATGGAGCCTGGTGTTCACTGACGCGAAAATGTCTCGAGCGGACGCAACGCTTATACAGGGCCCGTTGTTTTATGCGGGAAATTGAGATCGGCGCCGCGGCGAGAAGCGAGAGAGAAACTTATATATCAACAGCGCCGAGCGAGCGTGCTCAAGCACGGCCGTTGGATAGAAAGCGCTCTTTATCCAGCGGCCGTGGCTCAAGGCTCGAAGTCCACGTTCACGTCGTGTAGTGTTTCCTGTGTTGGCGCAGAATGCGGCCGGTGAACTCGAGATACAGCTGATACAGCCAGCGCCTCCCTGACCTTGGCCGATCGTCTACAAACTCAACGTGCGAAGGAAGTTTTCACCTTTGATCGCGTTCTCTCCCTGCTCACGCTGCTTACTATTCCCCCTACAGTTCTCTCTCCCAAGCGCGTCGAGCGGTGTCTGTCTCTTTTGCGCCCGCTCCTTGCGTGGTCTCTCTGTTTTCGTTGAGAATTCGGTCCCGCGATCGTCTTGGCGTGCTTCAACGTTTCGGCAGTGCCGATCAGGCCCTGCTGCGTGGGATGTACACCTCCACCGACGTCAAAGGCATTGAGAGAGGAGCGTGCAGTTATGATGGCACGTGTGAGTGCGATGTCAGTGTGAGTGCACCAGATTGCTCGCGTACAGCCGCCAGCCAGGGGAACCAGGCGTGCCACATCAAGTTGCCTGGTGATCCTACTGCGGGCACTGCCCCGTGAACCATGCGCGACTGGTTGAGTTTATTTCGATGCTCCCACTCTTGTGTTTTGCTGTTAGAAACAAAGCACCGCTCCTAACGAGTCTCTATAGATCTGTGAAAGGCGCATCGGAAGAGCCTCTCGCTCGGACCTTTTCTTCGAAATGCATGAAGGTCGCAAATTGTCAGAAAGCGAAACACTGTTGCTCACTATTATGTGGTTCGCGAATCAAGAACGATATCAAGCAGCATCTACAATTGTGCACCTGAAGCGGATCTATCTCTCATATATTGCTCAAAAACGGAATCAGTATTGTGCGTGCATGACTATCGTAAAACATGTTTACGAACGTTTTACTATCGTAAAACGTTCGTAAACAATGTAACCATTTATCTGCGTTTAGGTACTGCAACAGATATAACTTAGATATTTTTTCTGGTGGACACCTGATAAATTACAATTAAGTCTATAGCTAGCTCATTCCATTGAATAATTTTCTTTCGCACGACAATTTTGTCACAATTATGCAGCAATTTTTGGCGCAGCATATGAAAAAAAAGCCATTCTATGTCTGAACAGACGACAAATACATGTTTGTCAAGACCTCGTCGAAAGGAGATAGTCAGGGTAATTTTAGGCCCAATTATGCTGTATGCAAACACAAAATACTTTTGAATAGAAGAATGTTTTTCTGCAAAAGAGCTTTAATTTCAATGAAAGAAAGACAATATTCAATAAGCAGGTGGTGGCACCACTCTCAGACATGTGCATTGACAGCCGAAAGGACCTGGAAAGTTGTGATATTAGTCTATATACAACAGCTACATTCACTGCATGCATCTGTTTACACAAAGTGGGCCCATTGAGTCTGCTAAAGTACTCTGACATTGACTTTGAATGTAATTTGTATCATTCACTCAACGAAAGATTATGTGTCAAATTTCAGTATTAGAACATCCATGTGGAATTGAAGTTTGTTTCCTTTGTGCTGCAAAGAATATTGATACTAGCCTATGTGTAGCCACCTTACATGCGTAGTTGCCTTACATGATGACTGGGAACTGCTATGTATCCTACGGTGGACATGGCCCTTAGTTTTTTCAATGTGGACTCTGTCGGTACGTCCACCTTGTTTGTAGCAGAGTTCCTTTTCTGCCATTAAATAGGGCCCAGTCAATTCCTTTGTTTAAAATAGTTTAAGATAGTTCAAGTACATCTGTATGCACAAAGGCGTACACACATAAGCAATCATGTAAGTCAATGTAGGCAATCTATTCGAGCCTTTTTGATTGTCCTGTGGTACTTCCATTTCCCAACAGAAAGAGAAACAAGGTATTTCCAGGTTTGCCCTGTGAGCGTGGCACTACAGCACTCAAGTTTAGTGTAAAAGGACATGCCCAACACACATGCCATCTGTCACCACCTGTGATATGTCATCATTTAGAAGCGGCTTCAGGCCTCCATTTCAGCCTACTATTGAAGCAAGCCAAGGCTCTGCTTTCCATAACTTATGGTCTCAGTACACTCATTTGGCTGCTGTTTTACCAATTTTCATGGAACAGATATATGATATGAACATTGCGTGCGAAACACAAAGAAACTCTTGTTTATACACTTGTGAGATCTGACATTGTAAATGTGGCTGCTTTGAATTCATTAGCAAAATTTCAAGCAGTGGCACTCATATCAGGGTTTCAAGCAGCTACATATCGGGGTTGCTGAAACTGCTTTATTTACTGTGGCATAAAGCACGCCCATAAAAATCTCAATTTATGCACGGTTTTGCTCTAAAGCTTGCAATGTTTTAGTGCAAGCGCTCATCCATCCACTACCTCTGAATTGTTAGCTTTTTGTATAAAGATGTCGTGTGCAGAACATAAAACATATAAGTTTTTATTACTTTTTTTTCAGTATCTTGCAGATGTCCATGGGTTGCCAGGGCCGATGATTGTTTGGAGCTTATTTTTTGTGCTGAGGACGAGCGTGTTACCCTGAAAGATGACTGCACGCTTGAAACGGCACTTTTCTTGTGTTTGACCGAACATTAGATAAAGAATGGTACCTACCCGTCCGCTTTCGCCCAAACATTGGGACTAATTCAAAGTTTGCTGCTCAAGGAAGAGAGTTTTCGACGTTGCTGGGCAAGCAGTAAACTGCTGAAGATTCTCGACAAGCTCAAGGACAACGCCTAACTTATGTTTTTTTTTTGTGCAGTTTTATTTCGTTCGTGTGTTTTTGTTACATTGTTAGGCTGGGTAGATAAGGCTGCTGGCTAGCTGAATTTTCACAAACTTTAGAGACATTTAAGTTTGTTTTATGTTCACATACTTTTCAATGCTCTCTCTTTTGAGGATACCTGAGTTGCAGGTACACTAGCATTGGAATCTGTGGCAGACATCATGTGCAATAACAACTGTATGTATGTGTGTGTGCATGTGTTCATATATACATATTCATTGTTCATGTTGTAGTTTTCCTCAGAGTATAACATACACAGTCATCATATTATTTCTGATGCATGTACTATGAAAAGTCTTATTTGTTAGGGCATTACATTAGCATATCACTTGTCGTTCATGCACACCTGATACCCATGTTTTGAAATTTTATTAGCCACTACCTACAGAAAAGCTGCGTCCTCAAACTTCAGGCCTACTAATATAGAGGGTATGTAGTTTAGTCATACATTTGTGATAAATCATAGTACCTACGCGCACTATACAGCTCATGATATAGAACACATTTTTTTCACTGTGTATTCTACGCATATATTGCAAATTAAGTGCCAGAAACAGGCAGGAAGCACACCTCAAGCCCTTCGTCTGTTTCCAAGGCTACGTATATGACGCTGATCAAGGCACACTCACTTGCAGTACTTCTTTGTTACTCTAGTCAATTCTGTGTTATCTTATTGTGTTTAAGTAAATATATGTTGTCGATCAAGGCCCACTTACTTGAAATACTTTTTTGTTACTCTAGTCAATTCTGTGTTATCTTATTGTGTTTAAGTAAAGTTATTATAGTTGAAGGCATTTAGATATTTAGATAGCTCCTAGATGCACTCTGCAAGAAACTAGAGTTTTTTCTACGTATAGGGGTGCTGAAACTCAAGCTAGGTCATTATCAACTAATTCTAGTGACATGAGAAGGCCTGAAACCCCTAAAGCGTAGAAAAACAACAATCGTTCTGTTCAATTATTTGATCACCTCTTTCGCAGTTATTTTTTTACCTTGTTTCTGTAAAAGTGTAAGATTCACTTATTAGTTTACAAACGCTGTATTGGTGTATACATTGTTGCACAGTTTTGTTTGTAATTGAAAATAAAATATATCAAACTACAAAAGTGTGCACTGTGTGTTCAGGCTTACTGACTGTGCAAATAGATGTAAGTTATGCTGTTTGGAAAAAAACTGGTTATGCAAAATATTTGTAGCTGTTACTGTCTAGAGAAGGACACAGGTGACTTGAGAGATCACAGGGCCACTGATAAGATGCCTGATTAAAGCATTGCAGAATGCATCAATCCATGCATGCAGATGATGGTACCGAGAGTTGTATAGCAATTGTGGTCATTACTGATAGAGAAACTGGTTAGGAATTTCAACTGAAGAGTTTTGAATGCCTAAACTATATGTACGTCAGAATGATACATCCATTACAATGCCGCAATACTGAACCTGTAAGACTGTTCATAAAGAAAAATTTTAGTGATAACCGATAGGCCACTGACTGCTGTTTGGGACACAACTGCAAGGAAAGTGCACATGTTCAAGGCCACATTGCTAAGGTAGCTGGCTAGAAAATAAGAAGTGGACTGCCCCCTTATTTGTTTTGAAATATACGTTCATGAGATTCAGTTAGCTTAATCTGATCCAATAACAGCTTTCAAAACCATTTCAGAGAAACCACTGCCGAGATCCTTTAGGGGGTCATTATGTGCACAGGTGCTGAATTGCAACACGTGGAGGTTCAGAATTGAGCAATAAGGAATATGGCATATATATTAAGGTGATTTTATTTTTTTATTTTTACATTCATTATTTTGTTCACCCAATGCCCTATTACTCCAACAACAGAGCATATAGGTGAAAAACCCTTACGATGCACCCTATTGTATATGTATTGACGCGTGTGCTCTGCAGGTGAGAAAGACAATGGGGACATCAATGAACATCAATGTCTAGTACGTCTTTGGGATTTTGCCGAAGACATCATGTTTGTCCTCCATGATGAACCGGCAGTGCAACCACACATGGACATAGGAAAGAAGGTACACAACAGAGTGCTGTGTTTCGTGTACCTTTCCTCCGTCCGTGTGTGGTTGTGCTGCTGGTTCATCATGAAGCACAACCAACTAGCCCAAGTTTCTGTCTTGTTAGACATGTTTGTGCCCACCATTTTTTTGTCAACAAGCTGTCCTACTCTTGTAGAACTTTTCACTGTCTTGTGCTTGCGTTGTGCCTTGACAATGTTCTCTATATTTTCTCTCATGGCTCTGCATCTCATTGTTCTGCTCAGTGTGCAGCTGCGCAGCAACATAACATGTTCCTTCATTCACTTAATGCAATAAATACTGGCATGGGTACTCGAAGAAATGGCACAAAATGTAACAACAAGTAGCGTTGCCAGATGAAACACCTAAATGCCACAGTTCTACAGTAATGGGTGAAGGAAAGGACTTGGAGCACAGAATGGAAATAAGGGACCCATGCATACATGAATAAGTGCCAGGCTGGCACAGTGATGGATTAGGACTCAATGCCTAACTTACTGCAAAGATATGCCTCAACACTGCAAGGGAAATGTCATGTTTTGAAATGATGCCAGAAAAAGAACAAATACATTTCAGATCTCAACATTTAGTGAAGGACAAGTCTAGTACTATTTGCGAATACGCTTGATGTGGCACGATGTCTGACAGATAGTGTGCCGTGGTAACTGCCATGGAAGTGGGCAGCATGTAAAGGATAATATCGAAGAATTGATCGCTGGGCAAGTTGGTAATTCATGACTACAAAGAACTGCGCGAAATAAACTGGCACAAGGAAGACGCTTGTCCGTGCGTCTCCTTGTGCCACTTTATTTCGCGCAGTTCTTTGTAAAAAAGAATAATAGCTGCACATTTAGACGTGTACGTCTGCATGCTTATGTGAGCACTATATGAGCTGCTAATTCTGAAATAAAGCTGCAACACTTTCGCTTGAACTACTACAGAATGTTTTCGTCTATAGATAGTGTTGGTACTGGCAATAAATCTTGAATTCTCAAGCACAGTTTGTATTAGATGCTGTACCAGCCAAAGCTAAGGATGTTGCATGACACCTTATATTTAAATAAAGGTGCACGTAAAGCTACATGGTATGGAACAGGGGCGTAGCCCCTGTTCCATACCATGTAGCTTTACGCAATACGCAAGCAAAATATATACGCAAGCAAAATTTTCAATTTTGCTTGCGTATATATACACACAGACATGCAAACGCATACACAAACATACATAAACCATGGGTGACTCCCCCCCCCCCACCCTGAAAAAACTTTCTCGCTACGCCCCCGGTATTGAACATGAGGGAGGTTGGCTGGGACACGTAAAGCTCAACATTTATGGGTGTGCTATTTGTGTGAAAGCGTGCTTTTTATTTGCAGCTGTTATTTGCAATTATGACACCTACTGAGTATAATTGTTCCTCTATATCTATTATTTAGTATTATACGTTTGCATGTCGTGTCCCGTGATCCGAATCAAGCAGGATGCTACTGACTGCACACTTTTAAGACAGGTGAACATTTATTCCTAGAAGTCAAGATTACTGCCCGAGTTCAGCCACTTCTAGCATTTTGCTAGTTTATACGTTAAAGCGTCAAGCTCAAAGCATACTCGACTGGATGACATGGAGTGGAGTAATACTGGCCGTTGTCGCTCCGATCACATCTCGTAGCCAAGGAAAAAATCACAGCATATCCACGGAGTGAATGATGATGAGTGGGCGAAGCTGCGGAGGTTCATCGGTAAACCGTGAATCTTCCGTGAATTCTGCCCAGTACATCATCACCGACGTGATATCGGGCGCGTTTATACTAAAGGTTCGATGAGAGTTATGACGACTTGCAGCTCACTTTAATTTTACATGTACGCTGTGAATTTTCATTGTTTAGAAAACCATTGCTTTAGAAAACATCTGGCGTCATTCGTTGGTTTATTTCATCAATCAACGGCGTTTTGAACAAAATTTTTATTGTTTAATCACGCACAGGAGAAATCTCACCAGGCACTACCTTGGAGGTAAACAATGGCTGCTAATGGTAATGAGAGACAGAAGTCGGCTTTTAGCTAACACTTACACTTCTACTTCTACTAACGTTTCCTACTGGAACATGCCAATGGCTGCTAATGGGGAATGAGAGAGAGAAGAATTCGGCTTTTAGTTAACGCGCACGCTGCGAATTTTTTATTGTTCAACAACGCACAGGAGAAATCTCCCACCGGCGCCACCTTGGAGGTCAAGATCTGGTACTAGCGTTACGACTGTTTACGCACTACGAGGGACGAACGGGTACCGGTTTAAGGAGCTTCGCCCCTAAAAATCACTTTCACTCGTCGACAATGGGTGGAATACGAAAACAATCTTCAACCTGCCATGTTCCCCAACACAGGGCCTCCACCAGATCGCTCTTCGGCGCTGATATGCGGTCAACTGAGGCATGTTATAGAGCTTAATATTCATGAACCTTCAAGGTGCAAAACAAGTGCATATTTAATTTGGGGTTGTTATTTAGATTTAACAGTGCCTATTAAATATTAGAATGTTTCAAGTTAATCTTTGCATTATTCAGTATAATTGTTGACATGATCCTTCTGAATCCTTCAGGCCACTTGTGACGTTTGAAGAAATAGCATGGTTTTATCCTTGAAAGCTGGATCATATTGTGACTTCATTCGATTTCAAGCATTGCTAGCTTCTTTTGATGCGACGCTTGGCAGAAAACATATGTTCTAACGAGTGATGCAAGCTGTTTCATGCGTGCTCTTTCCGCGCCAGTCATGCACTATTCGTTTCATCGTTTGTGGAAGCCAATGGGAGCATCACTTCCAACTGTCAACAACGAACGAGCCACGAGAATGAAGAACCTCAGACCCGCCGTCCTCCCCAGCATGACAATTCCACGGCATCGCTCGTCGGCTCCGTCAGCCTCGAGCTCGGGAGACTGCATTCTTTTTCTGCGAAGGCTCGTTGTTCTTTCAACTCAACAACAACGTTTCTTCATCGTCTATGATATATACTCGGGAGAGAAATGAGCGCTCCCGTTCTGAAAGCTGGTCCGTCGCCTCATACGCGCTGCACTACACCAAACCCATCTGTTGCGCGAATAAGCGATTATGTGTTTTAATCCGATTCCCTGAGATGAACCTCTACACAATACATTCCGTATAAACGCACCGACATCAACGCGATGCTCGCGAAGGACGTGGGAGACTGTACTTCGCCAAGTAGAGATGAGATCAGCTGACTTCCACCGCCTGTACTGCGCCAAACATCGCAGAAAACTTTTCTTTGGCGGCTGATTGCACATCAGGGCACGTTTGGCTGCTGTATGACGCCAGCAAATGGAAATGCACTCGGAAACGCATCGTTCATTGTTCACCTCTGTCTCCGTGCGGGATGCGGAAGCTGTCGGACGAGAAACATAATTCCACACACAAACTGTGCATATTTAATTGCATTGCATGCGCTGTGCCGCCGTGCCCACACACGTGTGGGCACGGCGGCACAGCGCATGCAATGTCGTCTAATCGCCTTCTGTTCCTTGAACAGGTAATGCTGATTGCCGCATCATACCAACTGCACGCGTGGAACCAGTGTGCCATTTGGCCGTCTGCGGAACGGATCGGCACTCAGGGGGACCACGCTATCGACGGCACTCTCGGACACGGTGACCAACGGCAAGCCACACGGATCATGGCTGACACTATAAATCAGCGAGCATCAACCTACAGCCTCAGTGGGCACGGCGGCACAGCGCATGCAATGTCGTCTAATCGCCTTCTGTTCCTTGAACAGGTAATGCTGATTGCCGCATCATACCAACTGCACGCGTGGAACCAGTGTGCCATCTGGCCGTCTGCGGAACGGATCGGCACTCAGGGGGACCACGCTATCGACGGCACTCTCGGACACGGTGACCAACGGCAAGCCACACGGATCATGGCTGACACTATAAATCAGCGAGCATCAACCTACAGCCTCAGTGGGCACGGCGGCACAGCGCATGCAATGTCGTCTAATCGCCTTCTGTTCCTTGAACAGGTTAGTTATTACACTTATTACGGCTACAAGAATGATGACCGCTTTGTAGTTGTGCTGCCGTGCCCAAGAGTGATCTTTTCCGGCTTTGCATCATTGTGTCTATTGCTTTCTGGCGACGTTGAAATGAATCCCGGACCAGAAACAAAAACAATGTTGAAAGAGTTGTGTGATGGCCAAAGGGCAATACAAGCCGATCTAGAGAACTTAGGCAAGCGACTGAAGGTAGTTGAAAATAGCCTGAAGGTTATTAAAGAACAGGCGACCACAATAGCTCAATTGTCAAAAACAGTCAAGGAATTAGAGACTACTCTTCGGAAGCAGCAGGAAAGAATGGACAGCTTTGAGGACAGAAGCAGGCGGAATAACCTAATGGTATTTGGAATACCAGAAAGCGAGAAGGAATCTGTAGCCGATCTTGAAGCGAAAGTGTTAGTAAACGTTTTCCGAGAAAGGCTTGGTGTCACCTTGAGCACCGTGGAACGAATACATAGGATAGGGAAGAAGAGCGCCCGACCTCGCCCTGTAATTCTCAGGTTGTATGACTACAGGGAAAAATCCGAAGTGTACAAACAGTGCAGGAAGCTGAAAGGCAGCGGCATCTCAATATCGGATAACTTTTCGGAAGAAACATTGGCGAAGCGTAAAATGCTCTGGGATTCCGCGAAACAAGAAAGAGACAGCGGGCGCCATGTGCGCCTGAATTACGACAAACTGCATGTAGACTCTGACGTCTACACGTGGGATCATTCAAAGAGCAGTCGCGTAAAGGTTCAGCGTCCTAAAAGACGCGCTGCTGCTGTTAAGGATGACTGACGGAAAGAATATAATTCTAGTGCATTCCGCTTGATCAATGTAAATGCAAGAAGTCTGATTAACAAGGTTGGAGACCTGGAATACATCCTGGCTAACTACGATCCTCATGTGATTACGATTACTGAAACATGGCTACGGCCCGAAATACAAGACCAAGAGCTTGTACCACCGAACTATAAAATCATTCGTCGAGACCGCGATGCGCGTGGGGGCGGAGTTGCTGTAGTGATCAAGGCTGATATCGACTGTGTGCAAATGCCTGGCATCCCAACACATGAAAGTGTTTGGTGCCAAATTAAACTAGATAACACAATGATCATTCTTGGCGCTGTGTATCGTCCGCCTAACTCCCCGATTTCCTATCTCGAAGACATACAGCTTTACTTAGAAGGCTTAAGGATCCGTAGCTCTCGAATTATTATTTCTGGGGATTTCAATTTACCAGGCATCGACTGGTCCGAGCTTAGCGCACAGTCTCGTGAGAAATCCAATGTGAACTACTACTAGAGATAGCTTTCAGTCATGATTTGCAACAGGTAGTTCAAGGGTGCACACGCGTAGCTGGGAAAGCAGGGTCGATTTTAGATTTAGTGTTTCTAGACGGGCGCTTTGAAGAATATGATGTATCGATAGAGGCCGGTCTTTCAGATCATAAGTTAGTTTATTTAGAGATAAAACAGACCACCGTATGCCCAAGGGCTGATAGCACAAGTACGCATGTCCTATGTTTTGACAGAGCCGATGACACAAGCATTGTTGATCACCTTTCGCTATGTTTAGATAGCTTCAGTCAGACGAATGACGTCAATGCAATGTGGAACGAATTTAAAGGAGTCTTATTTCACTGTGTCAATAAGTTTGTGCCCATGAGAAAGGAGAAAAAAAATAAACGCAACCCATGGATAACACGAGAAATCATACATTTAAAACGGGAAATTAGCCGTGAAAGAAAGAAGACAAGAAAAGATCACAATAAAATTTCCGCACTAAGCATTGCATTGCGCACGAAGATGACTGCTGCTAAAAAAAACTTTTTATGATGTGACATTGCCTAATTTTATGAAGGATGATCCGCACCGTTTTTGGCGCCATTTGTCACTGGACAACGAAGGCCCCAGGGACATTGTCATCAATGATGAACTTGTGTTGGACTACTCTCGCATTGCAACTAGCTTTAATGATTTTTTTCAATCCGTCTTTACCGATAGTTCTGCAGATGGTTTTTCATCCTTCGCGCTAGAATCCCCGTACATTTCACAGATGCCTGATATAGAGGTATCATATGAAGGCATTGTAGCACTTTGTCTCAATATTAAAGACAAGAAAGCTATCGGACCAGACGGTATACCAAATGCGTTTTTACGTAGGTATGCGGAGTGGGTAGCCCGATATCTCGAGATAATATTTAAGGCATCGCTAGCACAAAAACAGATTCCAGATGATTGGCTAGTTGCAAAAGTTGTTCCGGTACACAAATCTGGTGAAAAGCAAAACATTGGAAACTATCGGCCTATTTCATTGACGTGTGTGTGCTGCAAGGTTCTTGAGCATATAATATCAAAGTCAATCTATAGTTCCCTTGAAGACAAGAAGGCTTTCTTTTCTCATCAACACGGTTTTCGACGAAACCTATCCACCGTTACACAATTGGTAGAAACAATTAATGACTTTTCAACTGCACTGAATAACAGAAAACAGATAGACGCTATATGTTTAGATTTCTCCAAGGCCTTTGACCGGGTCGTGCATATGAAATTAATAAATAAGCTAATAGAAATGAATATAAGTTATGAAGTTGTTGCATGGATCCGCTCATACCTCACAGGTCGTACACAATACGTCGAAATAAATGGTAGCAAATCCAATCTGTTGAAAGTAACCTCAGGCGTACCACAGGGATCCGTCTTAGGACCCCTTCTTTTCTTGGTTTATATAAACGATATTGCTCATGACATAGGCGACGACATAACTGTTAGGTTATTCGCAGATGATTGCCTAATATATCGAGAAATTAATAATTATAATGATCAGGCGTCACTCAAGCGAGCTCTTATAGCAGTAGAAGGTTGGGCCGCTAAATGGGAAATGAAAATCAATGAATCTAAATCAGTCATGCTCAGGCTTACCAAGCGAAAAAAGCACGTTATTAAAGGTAATTACGAAATGAATTCCACCACTCTCACCGAAGCGGACACGGTAAAATACTTAGGCCTAACAATTTCAAATAACTTAAGTTGGAAACCACACGTAAACCAAATTTGTACAGCTGCAGACAAAAAGTTATGGTTCCTTCGCCGCAATCTAAAGCTAGCAACACCATCCGTTAAGCTGCTTGCATATTTGACCTACGTAAGACCAACGCTAGAGTACGCCAGTGCAGTATGGGATCCGTTCCAATCGGGGTTGACAAATCGCATTGAAAAAATTCAGAGAAAAGCCGCTAGGCTAATTTTATCCCGGTATTCTCGAAATGACTCCGTTTCTGAAATGCTTCGATTGCTTGAATTGCCTACGCTGGCTCAACGCCGGAAACTTGCTAGACTTAAATTTCTTTTTATGTTATCAAAAGGACACTTTAATATTGAAACTAAGCCTTATCTTGTTTCCAGGCAAACCAGCAACGTCAGATCAAGCAATCAATTTTTGTTCTTGGTTCCAAAATGCTGTCTTGATGTGTACGCGTATTCTTTTTTTCCTCGAACGATAAAAGAGTGGAACGAGTTGCCAGTGTCTGTATTGACTTAAACGAGCATTGAATGTTTTGAAGAGCGAATTAAAAATCTATAACAAAAATGATTATTGCTTGTGTTGTACGTACATTGTCATGAGTTCCCATGACGTTCGAAATTCTGTAGTTTTCTCTTTTCATATTGCATACTGTAACATCGTCCAAATGTCTGTCGATATGTTTTTTTTTCTTCCTACAGTTTCTTATTGGGTTTTGAAAAATATGTATTCTTTTCTACAGTTTTGCTTTCATTATACTATGTTCTACTTACTATATTCTGTGTTATCATTAAAATCACTGTACCCACCCTGTTACGGCCATGACGGCCAACAGTATTTGAAAAAAAAAAAAAAAAAACTGACTGTGACTGCCCGCGAGGGTTCGCTTAAGGTCATGCACACGTACACACGCGCATTATACGCGAACGATGCCTCTCATATATGCAAAATTATAGCGTTGTAGCCGATCGTAAAATCGTCCAAGATAACGTGAAGTGCATATATCAAGCCACGGAAGTCCACCCAGATCGTGTGGTGCGGTGGCGTTGTGGTTACAGTGTCTGCTTGTCACGCGGTTGGCCTGGGTTCAAATCCCCGTGTCCCCGTGGTGGTGTGTGTGTGTTGATACATGGCTTGTGACTCTCTGTGCAGTGTTGTTGTGATGTGTAAACGCATATTCATGATTTGGAAGGCTGAAAAGAACAAAAGAAAAAAAAAGAGGAACACTGCACGATCAACTACAATGTAGAAGAATTTCTTTTTTTTTTCTAAAAATTAGCGAAAAGTACCGCATATATTTCTACCCCATATTGAGCCGTACATAAGCCGGACTGATTTGACCTGAAATACCGCTTAACCGAATTGACGGTATGCGTTACTTTAAGCGGTCACTTTTAAACGGCCTTTTGGCAACGAGATGGCCCCGCATATGGAAGAGGCGCATAAACTTAGCCCGCATAACAAAGAGCCGCTTAGCCAGAGGCCATATAAAGAAGGGCCGCATGAGAGAGCCGTATAAGTAGGCCGCTTAGAGAGCCATTTATAAGCGTCGAAAATTTGACCTACTTTCCACCTTATATGCGTTGTTTTAAGCGGTCGTTTGCTAAGAGTGTATACATAGCCTTCATAGATTACGAGAAGGCATTTGATTCGGTGGAGTCAGCAGCAGTCATGCAGGCACTGCAGAACCAGGGCATCGACGAAGCCTGTGTAAACGTAATGGAAGAAATCTACAGCGGATCCACAGCCACTATAGTCCTCCATAAAGAAAGCGACAGAATCCCAATAAAGAAGGGCGTACGGCAGGGAGACACGATCTCTCCAATGCTATTCACCGCATGTTTACAGGAGGTTTTCAGGGCCCTAGATTGGGAAGAATTAGGGATAAGAGTTAATGGAGAGTATCTCAGTAACCTGCGATTCGCTGATGGCATTGCATTGATGACTAACGCGGGAGACGAATTACAGCTCATGAGACGTACATATTAACAGGTGAAATGAGAGCGCTCGACAGCATAAGTCGAATCACAGTAGAGTCGTAGACTCGTAGCACAGTTCATTTCTACGTTTCGGCCGTGGGACCGGCCTTCGTCTAGGCATACATAGCATAAAAAATCGCACACTTATGTACAGGCTTCCAAAGCAATGTCGAAAGGCGCCAATGCTCTTATCGCAACTGAAGGCATCCACGGACATAACACTGCCGCCCCCGCTTCCGCGCACGCGCAAGCTCTCGTATTGCATCTGTGGTGCGTCACAATATAACTGTTGCTGACTAGCAGTGCTCGGGCCGAATGACGAGCGCATCCGCGCACGTGTCCTTGCCGTCACCGCTGACAAATATGGCGAAAACCGTCTTCGTGGGCAGCGTTTGCCCCCAGTAAAGTATAGCTCAGCCGCGCTATCGTCGCGCCCAAACTTCAGCTTGGGTTCCCTGTGCCAAGGATCGCGGGCCCCCAAACACGTGTTCTTGTATAATGAACAAAGCAATTCTATATCAGCTTAAAGAAGTTTCTCACTGATCAAAAAGACAGTACCGTGTGATATCCCCATGTGTCAGTCATTGGCCACTTAAGTAAGGTGGCTTAACGGGATACATGTGTACATAGCGGCAACGATACGAATAGCATAAGCGTTTTATTACAACTTCCAGTAATCACAGTCGGTGCGGGAAAAGTACGCGTTCAAGATAACAAAACTAAAAAAATAAAGTAAGTATTAATAGTGAGATCGCTGAAATAGTAAACGTAATAATAACGGAAATACAGCGGAGACATTGAGCAGTATTACAAAACTTCTTGCTTTTTAATGTTCTACATTCTCAGTAGAACGCACTCTCGGAAGACAAATGCCACTGTCATCATAATGGATGGTAATAAAGACGCAGGCTAGCATACACTTATTGTTACTGTAAAGCAAGATAAATTACGCGGAAGGAAGACACGTCGATGTGCCTGCATCCTCATTGATACCATCCGCTAGAGTGTTGAACTTGAACATCAGGTATGATTCCTGGAGCTCGCGGTCATGATTTGAGCGAAAACCAGATTCGGGAATGGTTGCTTTCATTTGGCCAAACGAGTGGCCTGGCATGCGAACATGTCGTAATAATGGTAGATTAGGGCAATTATTTATATGCTATCAGTGGTTATTAAAGCGTATTCTGAATGGAGCTTCCGTTTGGCCAATATATTATATTGAACAGGCACCGCATTCCAACATGTACTCGACATTGCAGGTGTCGCAGTCAAACGTGCCACGAATATTTATACTAAAGTCGGACGACGTGCTTCCGGCGTTCTGTGTGGTTTGCGTGTGCAAACAAACTTTGCACCGTGGTTCGTTGCAAGGAGCGCGGCCACTATCTTTACGGGCACCAATTTTCGATGACGCTAACGTGTCGCGAAGGTTCTTTTACCATCGGTAAACAACACGAGGTGGCCCAGGAAAAGTTTTTTTTAAGGTGATCACCTTGTGTTAGGATGTTGTGGTGCCGTTTTAATATAGCAGGAACCTTTGAAGTTGACTATGAAAATGTTAGAATAAGATTACTTTGGGCAGAACAATCGTTCCCTTCACTGGCTTTAATAATGTCAGCGTGGTTAAGCTGGTCGGCTCGGGCTATGGCGTCGTCAATTATTTTTTTTTGGGTATTTACTTTTATCAGGGGAACTTTTGAGCCTGAAACAATTTTCAATGAAATCTGTACGGTCAGAGCATAAACGTTTATAACGGTGAGCCTGGTTATAAGAAATTCCTGTTTTGCAATGTCAAGGGTGGCCGCTCTGCAAATGCAATCCCCAACTAGCCCATGCTGCCGTTCTCTGGAACTTTGATAGGCCTTTATAACAGCATAAATACCATACTTATGTGGTACGTTAGTGTATAATGATTCTACGTCCAGCGTTACACGGCTGCGTTCGTTCATTGTAAAGGCTTTATGATATGTGATGGACGCGTCAGCAGCGTGTTTTGATGCGTGTTCATCAACTAAGGAACGCTCGGAATCGCTAAGTAGCGGCGCGTGAGCGCGCGTCTATTGCATATTTGGCGTGTTTCGCGCGTTTTTGTTTTTTCTCGGAAGAAAACAACCAGGCAGGTTTCATCTAAAAATAAATGCTTGATCCTTGTGTAATTTGAGGCGACGTACAACATAAGGCCAATATTATACCGATTCGAGCAAGAACAAAAAGGCTGGCTAAATAAAGTTAATCAAATAATGAGCTGTTGAGGCGTTTATTGGACGGTAGTCGGCGACGATATGCAATGGCGACAGTCAAGGCAAAAACACGGACTCAGAGCGCGAGCGCGAAGAGCCAAAGAGGACGACCCAACAGAAGGCTATAGAGAGCGCAACCCATTACTCATTAAAGGCTTCGCTACAATTACCCCGGGTACGAAAAGGGAGCCGTCCGGCGACCTAACAGCTCGTCACTATGAGTGGGTCATAGTAGGCCTTGAGGCGCTCCACGTTGACTATGTCGCGCCCTCGACGGCGCATGTCCGAAGATGGTTCGATGGGTTCGATCACGTAGTTGACCGGGGATGTGCGCTCGACGACCCGGTAGGGGCCTTCGTATTTCGGCAGTAGTTTTGAAGAGAGGCCGGTTGCAGTGGTAGGGACCGAGAGCCATACGAGCGCTCCAGGGAGGAACGTGGGCTCAGAAGTGGTGGTGCCATCGCGAATCCTCTTCTGCAGCTCTTGTTCCTGCGTCGTAAATGTCTTGGCAAGCTCGCGACACTCTTCAGCAAGCCTGGCTGTGTCAGAAATAGGCGCACACGCAGATGGATCCGGCTTGTATGGCAGTATCATGTCGATGGTGTGCGACGGGTGCCTTCCGTACAGTAAGAAGAAGGGTGAAAAACCAGTAGTGCTCTGAGGGGCGGTATTATAAGCGTAGGTGACGAAGGGCAGAATAGCATCCCAATTGGTGTGATCGGCGGCGACGTACATTGACAGAATGTCGCCGAGCGTGCGGTTAAAGCGTTCGGTGAGACCATTCGTCTGCGGGTGGTAAGGAGTAGTTTTCCGGTGAACAGCATGGCACTCTTTTAGAATTACTTCGACGACTTCCGACAAGAAGACACGGCCTCGATCGCTGAGAAGCTCCTGGGGTGGACCGTGACGCAGCATGAATCGGTGTAGCAGGAAGGAGGCAATATCGCGCGCTGTAGCCGCTGGGAGAGCGGCGGTTTCGGCGTATCGCGTTAGATGGTCAACAGCGACGATGGCCCGGCGGTTACCAGCCGATGTCAGAGGAAGTGGTCCGTACAAGTCGATGCCCACGCACGTGAACGGACGGTTCGGGCAAGGTAATGATTGTAGACCGGCGGGTGACACGTGCGTTGAAGGTTTTCGGCGTTGGCAATCGAGGCAGGAGCGAACGAACTTCAGCACGTAGCGGTACATCCCTTGCCAGAAATATCGTTGTCGAATGCGGTGGTATGTTTTGGACACCCCAGAGTGCGCGCATTGTCGATCAGAGTGGAAGGACTCGCATATTTCAGAACGCAGACTGCGGGGTATCCCAAGTAGCCACTGGCGGCCGTCGGCGTTGTAATTGCGTCGGTGCAGTAGGTCGTCACGAATGGTGAAATGGTGGGCTTGACGACGCAACGCGCGATTGGTTGGTGTTGCCGACGGATCAGTCAGCAAGTCTATCAGCGAGGCGATCCATTTATCCTTGCGCTGTTCGGTAGCGATGGTGTGAACGTTGATGGAAGAAACAAAATTGTTAGGTACCGAGCAGTCGGCATCGTAGTCAGGCAAGGGGGAGCGCGAGAGGGCGTCGGCGTCAGCATGCTGGCGTCCGTTGCGGTACAGCACGCGAATAGCGTAGTCCTGTAGGCGAAGTGCCCAGCGGGCGAGGCGGCCTGAGGGAACCTTCAATGACGACAACCAGCATAGTCCATGATGGTCGGTGATGACATCAAATGGGCGACTATATAAATAGGGTCGGAACTTTGTAAGGGCCCATATGATCGCCAGGTATTCCTTTTCGGTGACGGTGTAATTGGTCTCGGCTTTAGTAAGCGTACGACTTGCATATGCCACGACATATTCAGGGAACTCTGGTTTGCGCTGAGCAAGAAAAGCCAAGGCCAACACCGCTGGCGTCTGTGTGTACCTCTGTAGGGGCCGTAGGGTCGTAGTGGCGTACTATGGGAGGCGACGTCAACAAACGACGGAGCTTTGCGAAAGCTTCGTCGCACTCCGACGACCACGAATGGAGGGGTCCGTTACTTTCGAGGAGCTTCGTCAGCGGTGATGCGATAGTCGCGAATTTTCGAATGAAGCGCCGAAAGTAGGAACACAGTCCTACGAAACTGCGCAGTTCTTTGACGGACGTAGGTTTCGGGAACTCGGTCACGGCCCGAAGTTTGGCTGGATCGGGGAGAATTCCGAACTTGGACACGACGTAGCCGAGTATTGTCAGCTGCCGTGCTGCAAATCGGCACTTCTTTAGATTCAGTTGCACACCAGCGTCGCTCAAACGCGTCAACACATGCCGGAGGCGTTGAAGATGCGTGGAGAAGTCTGGAGCGAAAACGACGACGTCGTCGAGGTAGCACAAGCATGTCTGCCATTTCAGGTTGCGGAGAACAGTATCCATCATGCGCTCGAAGGTGGCGGCCGCATTACACAGGCCAAACGGCATGACGTTGAATTCGTACAAGCCGTCGGGCGTGACAAAGGCGGTCTTCGGTCGAGCGTCATCAGCCATAGGTACCTGCCAGTATCCTTAGCGCAAATCGATAGATGAAAAGAATTCGGCTCCTTGTAGGCTGTCAATCGCGTCGTCTATTCGCGGTAGTGGATACACGTCCTTACGAGTCATCTTATTGAGTCGTCGGTAGTCCACACAGAACCGCACAGAACCGTCCTTCTTCGCAACAAGAACGACAGGAGACGCCCAGGGGCTGTTAGATGGTCGAATAACATCGCGTCGAAGTATGTCGTCGACTTGCTCGTTGATTACGCGGCGTTCTGTGGGAGATACGCGATATGGACGTTGCTGCAGTGGTGGTTGGGCGCCAGTGTCGATGCGATGCGTAACGGTGGACGTGCGGCCGAGAGAAGTTTGAGCAACATCGAAAGAAGCGCGAAATTCTTCCGAGAGGTCCAGAAGCTGGGAACGCTGGAACGGCGTAAGGTTGTCAGCAATGGAAGAAGCAAATACATCAGCGGGCGATGAACCAGACGTGGTAACAGAACTGAGCGTGCCAGAACTGGGGCAGTGCGTGCCATCTGGTTCGTCCATAACTTGTGCGTCTTCGAGGGATTCCACGCTGCCGAGATATTCTCCTCGCACCAACGTAACACTGTACGGAGATGGGTTGATAACAAAAATTGACGTGCTGCCCTGAGTGACTTGCACGGTCGCGAAGGGCACCAGCAAGCCTTTCCTCGTGCAAACACGGTCGGATGGCGAGAGGAGTGCGAAGGTGTCGGAGAGACTGGCGCAGTAGACGGACACCGCCGCTGACGAGTATGCAGGCAGTTTGGTGTCGTCTTTGACTAGTACCTTGCTCACAGACGATGGACTGTCAGCCGGCGTCAGATCAGAGAATGGTGAGAGCTCTGTTTAGGCTGGTGCGCAATGAATAACGGCGTCGTGGTGGGACAGAAAATCCCATCCTATGATGACGTCGTGAGAGCATGCTGGAATTATGATCAATTCGACGGCGTACAGAGCATCCTTAATCATGACGCGGGCTGTGCACACCGCTGTAGGGTGAATACTTTGGGCGCTTGCTGTACGGAGGGAGAGCCCGGGAAGTGGCGTCGTCACTCAGGAGTCGGCTAAGTTTCGCGTTAATAACGGATATGAAAAAATACAGGTTGTATGCATACACGACTACAACTAATATGCAACAATTAGAACTTTCCTAGAGCTCATGGAATGTTTTAAAGTCTTGGTCCAAGTTAGGTGGGACAGCCGGTACATGTGTGCCTTTTTTTGTCAGTGTTTTCCGTGCGTGTTTACTTCCCCTCAGTCTGCCGTGCACTATATAGTATTTCGTGAAAACAGTTCCTAACCAACAGCTACGCTCATCGCAAACGCCAATGAAAGCTGCGTTCAAAGACAGCATTGTTAGTGCATTATATTCGTGGCTAGCGTGTCTTGCGCCATGAGTCTGTACATTTTCCTTGTGTCGTGGGTTCGTCCGACGCTATTCCCCCCTAGCTCTCATCGGAGTCTCTTGTGACCATGACGCCAAAGACAAACTGAACACGTAATCGCGGACATGGGACTACTTCAGCAAGCAATCGACAAGAAATTCTACAATTATCAGTCGATTTTCAGAGATGGGGGCACTATGTGTAGTTACAGAACGAATGAGGGTGCCCTATCGGCTTGTAAAGGCATCCACTCTATTCCATGACAACCGTAGAGAACCGATGTAGCCCCAAGATTTCAGTCCTTATTTTAAATGCATATCTGAAACTCTGTCTTGCAACAGATATAGCAGAAGCAAAGCAGAAACAGTTCTGTGTAACCTGTGACACGGCGTGGCATTCACTAATGCCTATGCGCTTCGCACAGCGATGGCTGGGAGCATCGAACGCAAGACACGCATTCGCCACGTAACATTCAACCATCCTTTCAGAGGCTGCGGCTGTGGCAATCAAAAGAAAAAAAAGTGACGGTTTCGCCACTAGGACGAAGCAATGAATGCGATAGCAACAAATTAGAATGACACACGAAGAACGGCAGCAGCCCGAAACGTGCAGTGCGCAGATGAAACACAAATGGCGCATGAAAAGAACACAAACAGAACGAGCGCGAACTAACAACGTCCACAGCTCGACACCTAATGCGCGCTGCTCAGACACCATGAAAGACGCATGAAACGAACGTATAGGTACATACAGGACGAGCGCAAACTATCAACTGTCACAGTTTTTACTTTCTTGTATTTGAGCAGCGCGCTTCATTCGCATACGCGGCCGCTGCAGTAAGCGAAGTGATATTCGTGCGCTCTGTAACACCAACGCCAACTTTCCAGTGAAATCACAAGACGAACAAACCGCTCCCATCAACAGATAAGGACGGGCGCACGGGCGACTACGCCCTTGAGGGAAAAGTACAAAAGGTACCGGAGCACGCGCATCGCATCGAGCGAGCGGCGCGACAACCTCTAAAGCGCGCCCTTCGCGCCATCTCGCTGGTAATGCAGCAAACACGCCGAAACGCCACCAAGATCGGCGTACCGCCAGGGGTAAATTGTGTATATAAATAGCTCGCCGTTAGTGTGTGGAGCGACGTACAGTTTATGGCCGAGCCGTGTAACGCCGAACGCTGCATAGCGAGGCACCGTCCGTTCGAATCCGCACTTCAGAAAGTATGTTTATGAATTATTCTTCTTTTCGGCTGTTTTATATATATATATATATATATATATATATATATATATGAAACATGACGGCGACGGTGACGCCGACGGCAAAAGGCAGCCGATAGTGTCCATATAGTGCAGCCGATAGTGCCCACAGCAACAAAAGAGAGGCCAGTGTGCTCACATAACCCTGGTTGGTAGCTTGAGACTTCAAACGCTCTACTGCAATAATAATCACGCAAATCTTGAAGGTCCAATTGTTGGTGACCTTCAAGTGACTTGAAAAGAGAGAGCTATTATCCGTGGCCTCAAACAGAAACGTCCGGGCATCATTGCGAGAACAGAACCACATCATCCGGGCAACCAGCCAGAAATTAAGAAACGGCGGTCTCTGGCCCCCAACCATTAGTTCAGCATCGCATTACATACATTGGTTACTGCCCAAACAGGCTACGAAATATTATTTCTGAGTTAACGTTTGCGCTCAATGTACATAAACCTGTAACTTGTAGCGTGCTGATGTTTCATTTGTCATTTCCGAAACTGACGCTTAAGATGCAGATACAAGCTACCAATCACTTGGTTGTCATCTTTTGGTGCTGAGGCATGGTCGCCTACTCTCTCGTCAACGTCATTGGTTCGTCAGTTTCGCGGGGCTGGTATTGCGCCGCTCTCTTGAGAGATGGCGCGTCACTGCGTGACCGCACCAGCAGCGTCCGGCGCGGCGTGGGTGGTGTTTGTCCGAGACGAGACTTCCAGCAAGGTTCAGTTCAAAATACTTAGTAAGGTTATTGGTAGACTGTGCGTGCCGACATATACTTTCTGTTACGGAAGGGCAAGTTATCTTAGGACTCACAGTCTGTGTGACAGGCTATGCAAGCTGCGTCCCATTAGTCTGCATTTTCTCTGCTCTGTAGAAGCTCTCTTGGTCACTTCTTATTAAATGCGAAGCATTTCTTAGCGAACTTCTGCTACTTTGAGCGTATCTATCTATCTATCTATCTATCTATCTATCTATCTATCTATCTATCTATCTATCTATCTATCTATCTATCTATCTATCTATCTATCTATCTATCTATCTATCTAGCCGCCTACGACTTTGTGCTCTCCTGGCCGTTTCGTTAATCGGATGTATACCAAAATTGGTGTGTCATAACATGGCCTTATTACGAACATAAATGACAGGTCATATCATGAAAATCATGACACGCATGTCATGAACAGCATGATTTACATTCCACAGCCTTTCGGCTCCCTGGCCGTTCCGTTAATCGGATGTATACCAATATTGGTGTGTCATAGCATGGCCTTATTACGAACATAAATGACAGGTCATATCATGAAAATCATGACACGCATGTCATGAACAGCACGATTTACATTCCACGGCCTTTGGGCTCCCTGGCCGTTCCGTTGATCGGATGTATACCAAAATTGGTGTGTCATAACATGGCCTTATCACGAACATAAATGACAGGTCATATAATCAAAATCATGACAACATGTCATGAACAGCATGATTTACATTCCACGGCCTTTGGGCTCTTGCGGCCGTTCCGTTAATTTCGTATATACCAAAATTGGTACGGCGTGACAAAAGTTCATGACGAACATAATGACACGTCCTAACATACAAATCATGACGCGCATGTCATGTGCAGCATGATTTACATGACATGGTCTCGGGGCGCTCGCGGCCGTTTAAATGAAGGGATACATACGAAAACTGGTATGACGAGACATTTCTGTTTGACGAACATAACTGACACGTGGTAACATGAAAATCATGATATGCATATCATGTATGACATGATTTACATGCCACGCTCATGGCGCACTCGCGGCCGTTTCGCTAGATTGATATGCACCAAAATTGGTATTGTGCGATGTGACTTTATGAAAAACATGAATAATAGGTGGTGGCACGAAAACCATGACATGCATGTCATGTATGTCATGATTTACATGCCACGCTCATGGTGCATTCGCGTGCGTTTCGCTTGCGTGATATACACGAAAATTGGTGTTATGCGACACGACTGTATGACGAACGTGAGACGTGGTAACATGAAAATCATGACATGCAAGTCATGTACGGCCTGATTTACATGCCACGCTCATGATGCGCTAGCGGCAGTTTCAGTAGATTGATATACACCAAAATTGGTATTGCGCGATGTGACTGTATGAAGAACATGAATGACAATTGGTAAGATGAAAACCATGACATGCATGTCATCTATGTCATGATTTAATTGCCACGCTCATGATGCATTCGCGGCCGCTTCGCTAGCTCGATGTTCACCA
Source organism: Rhipicephalus sanguineus (assembly GCF_013339695.2). NCBI lineage: Eukaryota > Metazoa > Arthropoda > Arachnida > Ixodida > Ixodidae > Rhipicephalus > Rhipicephalus sanguineus. The sequence goes on along the minus strand of NC_051182.1, from coordinate 38,363,784 downwards.
AAATTGCTATTGCGCGAAGCGACTGTACGACGACGGTAAATGAGACGTGGTAACATGAAACTCATGACATGCATGAGATGCACGACACGATTTACATGTCATGCTCGTGACGCACTCGTGCCGTTTCGCTTGCTTGACACATCAAAATTGGTATTGCGCGACGCGACTGCATGACGAACATGAATAACAGGTTGCTAACATGAAAACTATGGCATGCATGCAATGTGTGTCATGACTTACATGCCGCGCTCATGGTGCATTCGCGTCCGTTTCGCTTGCGTGATATACACCAAAATTTGTGTTACGCGACACGACTGTATGACGAACGTAAGTGAGACGTGGTAACATGAAAATCATGACATGCAAGTCATGTACGGCCTGATTTACATGCCACGCTCATGATGCGCTAGCGGGAGTTTCAGTAGATTGATATACACTAAAATTGGTATGGCGCGATGTGACTGTATGACGAACATAAATGAGAGGTCTTAACATGTGAATCATGTTATGCATGTCATGTACGGTATGATTTACGTGCCACTGTCATGGTGCGCTTCCGGCCGTTTTGTTAACGTGATATATACCAAAATTAGTATGGCATGACACGAGTGCGTGATGAACATAAGCGACAGGTCATGCATTTATATACCAGAATATGCGTTTCATTGGCATGGTGTACACTAGATTGTGCATGCATGCGTGCATCTCAAACATGCGATATATGGTGGACTAGAAACCATGGCATGAATGATTTCATTTGGCTCAAAGACAAACAAGGCGATGTATGCAGCTCTTTGCTGGCTGCTTCGCATTACATCGATTCCCACACTGCGTGGGATCTGCCGACTTTTTTTCCGTTACCACCTTCCTTAGCGCAGAACCGCCTATCGGTACTCACACATGGCAACCTGTCTGCCATTCGCGATCGCTGTTTTTTCTTAACGTTGAAAAACTTCAGGTTAACTTTTGCAAATGCACAAAAGGGAGCTTCCTAAAATTCAAATATAGCCCTTCTCAAACCGCTTTGTCTGTCGTTGCCAGTGTCGAAGTCTTAAATGTGAATGCGCAATACTACCACAAAAAAATTTGAAAAACACGAAGATGGGTGTATTAAGACTTTCAAGTGACAATACTGACCACGCAATAAAAGTAGTGCGCTGATAATTGGTTCCACTTCAACAGAATACATTGGACGGTCCTGGAATATCTTTGTAGATTTGATGAGGCATTCTTTAACAATCTCCTCATCAGTGATGACCATGAAGGGCTTGTCACCCAAGTATATCCCAAAGACCTTGCCGTAGCACTGAATCCACTGTTCCATTACCTGAAATCAGTATTGCTATCAACATCGGCTTGTACCATTGCAGGAACATTCAATGCATGCTCAAAAAGATCAGCTTACTCTTTTTCAGTAAGCTGGTTAGTTGAATGCAAAACGTCTCTTACAATGTGCGTGTCATGGCAAATACATGCGCATCTGCGATCAGAACTGACCACAGCCTCAAGCGAACTTTTGCATAAATATACTGTTTTGGGAACCTAGGTGGGGCTACCCCATCCACACATGAGAATATGTTTCGTATAAGCAAACTACAACCTTTTGTAACTGTGAAAAAGTTACGGCCTCTTCCACTGCCTAAAAATATTAATTTTTATTTGTGTATGTGCATAGAGCCAGATGCAAGAGACCGAGTTAGCATCAACAAAAACTGAGCAAAGGAAGCCACATACGGGAGCCCATGTTTCGGCGACTGATGTATGCTGGAAGCTTACTTTATTAACAGGCAAATTTTCACATTTAATGACGTAGATTTTTTCACCTGCAGGTATTACTTTGCTGCAGAATACAAGTGCCAGTACGAAAACACGACCTCCAGATAGCATGTTTTGGAACGCTTTGTGACGCGCAAGTTGGAAAGCTCATGCTTTATTTACGCGAGATGCTGGTTGCCTCTACAAACAGACAGAATTACTTGCAGTTCGGCTAAACGGAGACATATGTCACGCTAACTTTTTCCTGAAAACTTTAACACAGACCCAGGGATCTTTGAGCGCTTCCTTTGCGTGGCCAGCCCTGGCCCATGAAGGCTCTCAGATGGCTACTGCTTGCAGGCAAGACGGCTTTCCTGCTGCAACCCTCACACAATAGATGCGCACGGCTCGCCACACCCTCCTGCGATGCTCAGCCTGCTTCAGTTGGAGGGGACGACCCGGACCGGCAGCCACCCTTGAACATCGGCCTCGCTCCGCCTCATGTCATTGTCACACTGTGCCACCACCGAACGCTTCTTTGTTTTTTTTTTTTTTCATTTTCTCTCTCATTTCTCTAACTCGCCTTAACCCTTCCCATGCGACGATGCGCATGTTTTTCCTTATGGGCTGCAGAAATAAGCGTACTTTTCTCTTTTCAGTCACTGCTACTTGAATTACCGTTTTATTCGGCAGTGCGATCGCCACAATCTGCTGCAAATTGGACTGGTAACAAAAGAAGGTGTTACAAGTTTTGATGACACGCGAGCCGACTACTAACTCTTCCTGTATGTAATAAGTATAATATGCTGAATACTTCTATATATTACAATTTTATAGTATCTTTTCACTAATATAGAGATATTTTTACGAGAGAATCGAAACGTACCCTGCATGTCTATAGCATACCGAAGCGGCTGATACCACCGGCAGGCGCAAGCACAAATTACGATAGGTCTTGTAAACATCACATAAGACAATCGCACAATTCAATAGGTACAAGAAGCAATTTATATGCCTCGCACAGCACGTTGAAGTAGAATGTATCATGCTACCTGGGGAAACTACGAACATTTTTGTAGCGTTAGCTACACTGGCCGAGCCGGAGCCGTTTCGCGTGCACGTACAAGAGCCATGCTGCGTATGCGCGAGGAGCAGTGACGCCACACGGCGCACAGCTGGCGCACCAGAGCCGCCGCCGTCGCGCGCGTCTCGCCGATCTGCGCACTCCAGGGGAGTGACGTCATAGCCGCGGGTCGAGCGTTGGGACCGGGCACGAGACGCTGCCATAGAGACGCTGCCATCTCTATGGCCCCAACGCCGGCGCTGCGCCGTGCCTAAGGGCCATAGAGACGGCAGCGTGTTAATACACTGACCACCGAGCCGTCTTTGTGGCAATAGAGTAATGGCGTTGAGCAAAAAATAAATATATATGTGTTACGTAATGGGCACACCATCTGTGTATCATTGAAGCAGCATTAAGCATGATAACCAGGCTATTCCTAGACATCCAGGAGAGCTAAGGATAATCAGCTGAACCTTAGCTCACGCTACGTTTATCCTGGCATAGCCGAGTTAAGCCACTACAATTTTTTACAACATTCAGTTCTTTTAAACCGCAGCTCCTAGGCGCTCGTTCCTGCATTGAGCGGCGCCGCCGCCGTCGGCGTAACCGATAGAGCGAACTAGGACGAAAGAGAGCGAATGCAGAGCGCAGCGAGCCGCTGTGTTAGCGTCTGCAATGGCTCATGCCTGCTCGCGCTTCTTGTAGCAGCGCAACGCATACCTCCGGCGCACGGGCACAAGAAAGTGAGTTGACCTGCGAGGCTTGGGAGAAAAAGACGTGCGTTAGCCGAAAGGACACTTTGTGTGTGCAACGCCCTAGCGCGCTTCCCTCCCCCTATTCCCTTTCCGGCATTTACCCGGGAGCACACACCAGTCCTGTGCTCAATGCGCTCACCCCCATGCTATCCTTACCGACATTCTCATGGAATGCCCGGCGGACCCTCCCCCGCGGTGCCCGGAGCCACTGACCACATGGGAGCAATGAAAGACCCTGCTGCGCTCGACGGACCTCACCAAGCAGAAGATCGCCACTGACTGGGCCACCCACGTCATGGAACTGCATGAACTCATGAATGCGTAGCGCGCTGGGGTCGTGCGGGGACCCTGGGACGGACGTGTCCAAATCTCTTGGTCAAATAATGTTTTACCTCATCCTCCCTAGCGGACTCTTTGGTTTTTATGTGGTTCTCCGGGCACAAGTTCCCCCATAATGAACAAGTTTTAGAGCATCTTAGGCACTGGTCCTTGCGTTGAGTGGCGTCGGCGTCGTCGAAACCGGCACAGCGAGCGAGGATGAAAGAGAGCGAACGCGGAGTGCAGCGGCGGATAAAAGACGGCGATAGCGAGGAGAGCACGAAGAGAAGAGAATGACAGTGGCGAGACGACAGGCTCGGCGGCGGCCACCCGCAGTGCCACAGTAGTGCGCGCCGTCGTGCGATCGCCGATGATGCCATCACTAAGGTATGCGGCGATGGCACATACCGATAACACATATGGAAATAGAGCGTTGCATGAACGTAGGCCTGTCTGCGGCAATTGTTGTGGAAGGCACCCACGCACAGCCTTCCACGGTCCCCTGGTAGGCGAGGCAGTCGAGCCTCAAATTATCGCGAATTCAAGATGCCTAAACAGCTGCGCTCATATGTAGGATTTGGCAGTATCGTAATGGTCGAATATTTTTTTTTCTTTTTCCCATTCACCCGTTTAACGCTCCCACGAATACGTTTTCGTAATATTTATAAAAGAGTACTTCAACTGTTTTTTTCCGGCTTTAAGAATTCTGAAATGTTACCCGTGATAGTGCAATGCAACACCGCGATGGCGCGGTGTTGCATGCGGTACCTGTACTCGTACGCCTTTGTTTTCTGCATGAAATATCTGTATTTATTTATAATATGAATTTTGTCACATCCGCTGCCTCTTTTTCTCATTAAGCGCCTTGGCTATCAAGCTCCCCCAGACAGGTCTTGATCAGTGGGAACCAACACTTTTGTGTCCTAAATAAAATTGCTTTTATTGTGGCGCATACAATTACCAAGCGTCCTGTTTAAAGTCTCAAAATCTCCGAAACAGAAATTATTGAAGTCTAATTGAAAGCTCCTGTAAATTATGCACAGTGCTTTTCCATATCTTGAAAAACTCACATGTACAAACACACAGATGAATATCTGTGTTATTTCTTCTTAAATATCCCATTGTAGGTCGCAGCAAATAATGCGGCTTGGAGAAATTATATCAGATGTTACAAACACACCACTCAGTTAGTTCTGATGGTTGAACATTGAAACTTTGGAATTGATTGTGTGAAACATTTCACGTGATCTTTTTGGTAGCGCTCGCTCCTATAAGTGATAGCTTTGCACGCACTAAGATGTCTAGTAAGCACATATACATTGCGTATACAGAATAACTGTTGAGCTTTCCGAACGCAAGCAAGAAGAAAGAGGATGACCCGTATACGATCTTTCTTGAGCTGCTTCCAGTTTCCCCAGAGTAGATCTGGTTTAGGCCCAGGTACACCGAGTCTTGCAAACAGACCATGCCGGTGACGACGTCGTATCACCCAAATAAGGACACCAGTCACTGCTAGAACAAATGATGCTTGTGGAAGCATTGGGTGTGTTTTCCTTATGAAGCCTGAAATAGAATAACCTTTTGATTGTCTCAGCCCCAAGGAGTGCAATACAGCGCATGCTTTTAAAGCGCGTGACACTCAAGCGGTAGCAGTAGCAACAGTAAATACTTCCTAAATAATCCCCCGTCCATCTTGCAGGTTAGCCAGCTGGAACTACCTCCGGCTCACCTGAAAATAATTTTCGCAGTTTACTACAACAGATTGCTCTACGTAGTAGTATTCAACGTCGGCCAACCAATTGTTACTCATGAGCGAGAAAATTATTTTCGATCAGAAATAACAATGTACAACATAAATCAATAGAAGTTTTCCTCATTCAACTGCTTCGTCTTTGCCTCCGTCACTCCCTGCACACCACGCTGCTCTGAGAAGGGGAGCGGCGGTAGACATGAGCGGTTAACGAACATCACGTTAATTTTCAAGGGCTAACCGTAAGATATCGGAAATACGGTTACGTGAAATTAAAAGAGGAGCCCCATGCGGACAAATCAGCGTTGATAAAGTAGCACGAGACATTTTAAATAGGTAACCTCCCTGTAGTATAAGTAGAATTGGCACTTTGTAACTAGAATTCAAGTTAAGCTTCCGATTCTGGTTCTAACTCCACAATAACATTTTAAAAAAAACGTTCTAGTTAAAACACATCGCATTCAAGCTCCACAGCAGAAGGCATTTTTCTATTAAAACTCTCTGTACGCCGAAATTTAAAGGAACACAAAAAAAACTATCGTTCTGCATATAACGGTATATAACTCTTTGGTATTATTTCGTAGTTACCGCAGTGACTCGCGGTGTAGTAAGAATGTTAACGGTGTCTGCCGGACCCTGCGGATTACCGGCAAAAGTCTTGTGAGAGAACCGCAGAGTTGACATAGCGAGATTTGGGGTCTTTCGCTGAGCCAACGTGGCGAAAATATGCCAGAATGTTTTAAGTACGGAAGTCAAAATCACGTGTGTCTGAAGAATAAGGGCCCGAAATTGGGCACACATTCAGCTTCATTTTATATTCTAATATTAAACCCACACTAATAAACCTTCAAAAAAATTATTTTCAGCAACAAATATACCTAGGCTAAGGTAATTTAATGTCGCTTTTAGTTCTTGGTGAAAATGCATCTTCCACTTTTTCCTTTACAGAAGAGCATTTGTACATGCCACTTACCGTATAATCTTGCGAGGTAGTGTATCTAGATACCGCTGGAGGACCAATACTAGGCTAAATTTGTATGTGCATGAATTTTTACAGCAATAGATCGCTAACCGTCTTGGCATCGGTAAATGGTAGAGAACCACGTGTCTATTCAGAGGCTTTGCCGGACTTCTTTTATAGAATTGTGCATATAGACTTCAGTAACGTTACTACCATAATTGATTTTGAGCAATTATAAAGCTATATATTTTTTTCACAACATTTGGAGCAGTCGTTTGTAAATATTAAGACTAAGAGCGCTACCGTAAAACTAACAGAGTAGATCAACGTGAACTGAAAGACATCAGTGTGTATGGTAATGCTTTTCTCTGGTGTCTATTTGTTACTATCGCAATGTCATTCTAAGTGTGTGGCCAAAAATAAATAATTTGCGGCAAAATGAGACGTACCTTTGAAGAGGCTGATGAATAGGGTGCTCTTCCCTTTATGCTCTGCTTTGCCTTTCACCTTGAATAGTAATATCATCTATACGCAACCGAACCCTCACATAAAGTAACGCGTCAGTGCGCACAGGCGGTGTTCAACCGGAGTTCATAAAAATGTACGGGATATCTTTCAACTTAGCGTGTGTGGCACATCCTGTAGAGCCCCTCCTGCAGAAAGCTAATTTTCTCCCGCAACCAACACGATGTTCTATTGCGGAATGGCGGGTTCGTTTATAGCGAAATAAGCTTTATAGCGGACCACCGACCTCTCATAATTGCTTACATTTTCACACTCACCACGCACGCGGCGCTTCGAATTTGACAATGATTTGCATTACCATGCTTCGTGAGAAGTTATAATAACTTCTCACGAGGGTTATTGGTTCTAAGGTTATTTAAGTGGTACTACAGCTTCATATGTGCGCCTTTGCGTCCACCACAAACTCTTTTAAAAACACTGAGCATAGCACACGTGAATCAAGGTGATAAATTGCAAAACTAGCGGGCACCTACAGCTCACGCGCAAGGAATGCAACGCTTCAAAGTGAAAGCGGCTCGCTTGAAAATTCCTTCCACTCACGCCAGCCTTCGTTGTCACTTTGGAAACGTCGAGCGCAAAAAAAAAGCAGGTCAGCCAATGCACGAAAGCTATTCGCAGCATTTGACAGCACGAAACTTTGAACAGGACCGTGACAGCATACGCAGAAAAATCGCTTATATTGGCTTGGCGATGCGCTTATGGTAGGCTAACGCTACAAAGAACACGCTACGAAGAACACAAGACAAAGTTTAACAGAACGGGCGACAACTCTGCAGCACGTGCCTTGAATTTTTATTTATGCCAACTACGAATGAAATATAAATTAGTTGGAGTCCGCGCTCGTCCTGTTAAACTGTGTTTCTTTGTAGTGTGTTCTTTGTAGCGTTTCCTTACGATAAGCGCATCACCACACCAACATGAAACAACTGGCCCATTTTGTAGCCCTACGCTTAAATTGCGCCTACTTCAGTGTCCTGTACTAAGCTGTTCGTTTCTGAAACAGTCGAGTATGAACAATGTTACCGAGCAACAAGCTCGATTTAGTTAACAAAAGATCGTATTATGCAGAAAAGCGAGCACACAAGCTATATATAACGAGAATGTAGTTGGAAGAAATAACGAGAATTCATCTCCGCATCTCTATCACTTAATGTACAAATCAGACATAATGCCACGCGCCCTTATCTCTTTATTTTATACGTGACCGGGTTTCACCCACAAAAACTGTTAGCAGCACTCGGCACAGACCGTGCAGCAATGTTCGGGCAGCCTCGCCACTATTTCAGATTGTTCTGCTACGCCGTTTACGCGGAGGACATTACTAGTCGAGTCTATTCTGCAGTTTGCGCGAGCACCAGTGATAACTCTGGAAGGTTCCGCCACTGACCCATAAAAGACAGCGTGTTCCTCCGACGATCAGATCACCGCCGGCCGATGACTGTGATCGTGGCTGTCTGTGCACAGCTGGTATTACTTGTACTTTGAGTTACTTCGAGAAGGCGAGAACGATCGAGAAGGCGCTCCAAATGCGCATCCGACAACACGATCGTTTCTTCATTACAGACAGCTCAACCATTCAAGGGCACGGCTGTAATAACCTCCACGAAATCATCCTAGACGTCGTGCTAAAGGAGCTGCGGAAGCTCTCACGTTTCCGTAACTTGAAGGGCTGAAGTAGTGCGCAAGGAAATCCTGCAGTTACTGGGTGCTGCTCAGCCAGCACAGCCGCAGCAACAAGCTATGAGCTACGCTGGTACAGTCTGCTGTCATGCTTCCCTCCGCGACCATGTGAAGACGCAGCACCGCCGCACTTACATCGGGAGGTACGCTGCAGTGACCAACGCAATGCCGACCGCCTGTCGGTTCGCGCTACAGTCCGCAGAAGACCGACATTAGGGAAGCCTCTGACAACCGTCTACTCAGATACCACTGCGGGCAGCCGGCTACACCTAACGTCGTTGCAAGTACCGCGAGCTGGGACTTCTCGGTTACGCCGTCAGCGGTCCGCGTCCACAGAGCGGAGAGCGGCCGCGGGACATCGCTGACTACCTAGCTGCAACTGAATTGAGGCATCGACATCCGTCGCTTTCTCCGTTGCCAGAACAGCACCTGCCACCGCAACGTCGATAGTAACTTGTCTCAACTGGGGGCAGGTCGGCAATCCATATCCGGAAAGCTGAAAGCATCAACTGATGGAAATTTGGTTGCTGTCCGTCGCAAAAAAAACGAAGATCCCCCACCACCGACGGCGTCGCTGCGACGAAACCTCAAATACACGTCCCCCTACAAACCGAGCTGCGAGAACCATACTTCGTCGCAGAAAGAAGACCTGACGACTCCACGTGTCAGCAGCTGAACGAGCGGACACAGCCAGCTGTCATCCGACGCTACGACCACACCGAAATGCAACATCGACGTGCTTTTCGGTGACCACAATATCACCGCCTTTGAGGATACCGGACCATATTACTCTGTCGTCAGTGGGCCGCTCGCTTCGAAGCTCAGGAAAGTAAAGACCGCTTGTGAAGGCCCTGAAAGCCGGAAACCTGGATTCACCCAATAACGCCGGCTAGTAGGATCTGCACAGCAAGAGTCATGATTAATGGCTTTGTGACCTGAATGCATTTTTCGAGGGAGAGAAATAACGTCTATTTGCACCCGTCAAGAATGACTGCGGAGAAGGCTCATCTACGGCATTGGCTTCTTAAGCAAACATGACAGTCTTTGTCTCTTAAAATCTAAGTTGATAACGCTGTCCACGCACGAAGCGACAGCGTCAAATACGAGCTTCGGTTACCGTGCCTTGAATGTGCTCGAAGATAGCATCGCCATTCCACCTCGAGCTTCGGTTACCGTGCCTTGAATGTGCTCGAAGATAGCATCGCCATTCCACCTCGCTCCTGCGTCATAATAATAGTCTGAGCCGAAGAACATGCCGATAGAGAAGGCGTTATCGAGAGTGACCAACATCTGTGCTTGACGGTAAAATTTCTGCACGGAGGGAATGGAATGGTCGTCAGAATGCGTTGGCGGGCTAGTTGATGACATTCAGTCATTGGGTTCGCAGTGCATTAGTGTGCCTTCCATAACCTTCTTTACCACTGAATTTTGTTTTTTGGATTCACTATCATGAATGCGCTCAGGCGACAAAGTTGTGGTGGTTGTGCGCATAGTGTGCACGACGCATGTGCTACCGGTATCTGGTCGGTATATAGAGCGGAGTGACGCAATAAATCATGTCAGTTGAGAGTAGCGCTGTGTTCTGTCTTCTTTCTTGTGGTGTCCTTTCTTGCCCTAAAAAAGCACTATAGAACGGCCATGTATACGAACTTCTGCAACGAGTACAAACACCTGAAAATGGGCACGAAGATAGCACACTTAGTATAGGCGCAGACCAAGAACCTGACTTTCTCAAATGATTGCGGGCTGCGCGGCCGTCTTCATCAGCTTCCGGTTAGAAACTCCGGGCTGGTGTGCCGCCATTGCGTCCTGTATCGTCGCTTTCTTCGGGCTCCACTTAGAAGTCGCGATCTCCTTTTCTCACAAATTAGTGCATATCACCTATCTGTGCTGTGCAGTTTAGTTAAAAATGGCAATAGCAATCACTACCAGGTAGTCTCAAAATTAAGCTGCGAACGGTCATTCGTTCACTCAAGTGAAATGCGCTTCCGGAGGCATGCATGTTGATTCGCAGCGGAGAGTGTTTACGCGCATACACTGTGACATATAGAGATTTGTTACACGTCGCAGTATCACGAAATATTCGCCAATGTATGCTTTGCACATCTGTTTTTATGCTGAGAACTCTTAAAATTATTTGTTCAAGTTGGTGTTGCAAATGAATGTACTAATGAAAAATTTCATAAATGAGCTTTACGGCACAAACGCCGGATGATAGTGTTGTCCTCTTCATGGCAATCCATATGCTCCTCTCGCCGCCTGGTCCCTGGTAACGAGCCGCAGCTGGTCTTCCAGGGATGGGCTGGACAGTAAGATCTTACATTTCTCTCTGAGGGGTGTAATAGGGTATTGCATAGCTAGCATCTCGGATTTGAAATTGGGAATTAGAGTGATTGGTACTCTAAAAGTAAACAACTCCGGCAGTTTTCTGGTTTTTATTTTACGCCTCTGAGTCTCGCTTTACGTGACATTACGGCCCTAAAGTATTTAGCCGAGGAGTGGCATCGTTTTGCTTGAAAAACGATGTTTTCGGAAAGAATAACTTTTCACCAGTTCGAGCCAACTACTTTCTTTTATAACTTCGCAGGTATAACAGCACGACCAATAGACATGAACACCAGGCAGAAAACGGGACGGAGTGCAGCACTCTGTCCTGTTTTCGCCCTGGTCTTCGTGCCTCTTGTTCGTGCTGTTATACCTACGAAGTTATGCATCACCAAGTAGCCTGCCAACAAATGTTACTGAAGTTCATACCTTCTTGTGCCCTTAACAATGCTGCCAGACATTTCGCGAGATCTCCATGACGACCCGATGGCTGGACAGCTCTTTCGCGTGCACGGAAGCGAGGATACAAGAAAATCATAACTGGCCGCGCTTCACTATCGACGTATGTCATTGCGTAAGGACATGCGGAGACTGCCAGCAACAAGAGACCCCGCCTACTAAGCCATCCGGGTTATTACAAGCGATCGAAAAGCCGCATATACCATTCGAGCAGATCGAAATGGGCTTACTGGGGCCATTTATAACTTATACGTCAGGCAATAAATGGATCGTCGTGGCCACGAGCTACCCCACTCGCTACGCCGAAACGACGGTCCTGCCGAAATTTTCTGCTGCCATGGTGGCGAAATCCTTCGTCGAGAAGATCCTGTTATGTGAAGGTGCACCGGAAGTTCTCATCACCGATAGCGGTACGGCTTTCACGACTGACCAAACAGAAAAGACTCTCCAATGCAGCTGGCCTAGTGATCTCCAGCCATCCGTCTATCATCCGCACACGAATGGCCTCACCGAGTATCTAAATAAAACACTCGCCGACATGCTGGTCGGCGTCGAACACAAGAAGTGGGATGTTATTCTTGCGAATGTGAGCTTCGCTTACAACACGGCCGTGCAAGAAACAGAGATGGCACCATTAAAGCTGGTCTACGCGAGGAGTCCGGCAACAACGCTTGACGGCATGTTGCCGATGGTCACTGACGAAGAAAATGTGGATGTTGTCGGCTACCTTCAACGTAGCGAAAAATCAAGTCAGCTCGCCCGCATGCGCATAAAGAACCGGCAGGCTACAGACAGCCGTCTTTAGAACCTTCGACGGTGCTGCGCAGAGTGCCAACCCGGCGACCGTGTCTGCGTCTGGATCGATGCCGATAGGCCGATGCGTGCTCAGCAAAAAAACTTCTTCGACGATACTTCGGGCCGTACAGGGCACTTCGACGTCTCAACGCAATGGGCTATCGAGGTTGTCTCCCATGGCATTATGAACTCCCAGTGGTGTCAGGCAAGCCCCGAGGCGCCAGATGAATGGCCCCTATACTTTCCCTGCCTTTATTGTCTATTTGTTTCAGTAGGCTATGTTCATATGCTCAATTCACAAAACTATTACAAGAGTGTTTCTTCTCATTGGCTCGGCGGTTTCCGCGATGCCATGTCCCTAGTCAGGATAGGCTGGAATATTATTTTACCAAACTTTTTAGTATAAGACGTTTTTTATACAGATCCTGCTTCACATCCGTTAAAGCTTGCGTATCGTGATTAGAGGGCTTCAGTATGCGCTCGTTCTAAAACAACCCGAGAATGAAAAGAGGTTTTCGCTTAAAGGGGCCTGCAACGCTGTCCAAGTAATCATCGAATGGCTTCATTAGAGGAGCTTATTGCCTAATTAATCGACTGCCAAAACAATTTTTAGAATCCGTCAAGTACGAGCGGAGTCACAGGGATTTGCCGCGCGTCTCAAGTGATTTCTCTCTCCTTCCGTACCTACGCGGGGAGGGGGGGGGGGCGGTGCGATGACAAGGGGCCAAGAAGATACGCGCGTTCGTCAGCACGCGTCATGATCTTTTGGACATTTTTTTTTTCTTTCAACACGCGGCGTACTTTCAGTGTGGTCGCGAGCGCGTGCACGGGCACGTGGCAGAATTCCACTGCAGCCGCGGTAATTATGCAGCTCCCGATGTTCAAATCAGCCAATGGCCGTGGACGTTTGGTTTATGGTGTGGTCATTTGGGTTTATGGCATCATTTAACGAGATCAGAGGGAACAATTTCTAGCTTACCTTGAGAATTAATTGTAAATTACAGGTCACGTGCTGCGTTATACTGTTTGGCTCGCGTGTTCTCAGGAACCTCGACTACCGATCAGCAGCGCGTTCTGACCATGGTTAAAAAGTGTTGCAGGGCCGCTTTAATATAAATCATTAATCTGCTAATTTATCAGAAGTTAGCAAGGCCATATTTTTGTGTTTCATATTGTGAAAGTTTTTCAAGAATAGTGGCATATTTCATTAACGTTCGCGAATAAAATGTGCTGTGCCATAAGGATTTGCCCAATGTATTTGTTGTACCACTGCTGCAAAGGTAATTACTGACCACCACACAAGATTGTGTGGTAAACAGGGAATACTCCAGACATGCATGTGCAAAGAAATTCAGACCACACCATTTGCAGCGGCTGACTCCAGAGACACACAGAGTACGCTATCAAAAATGTGAGTGCGACGCATGACTTATTTCCATGTTCACTATCTCTACGTAACGTCTTTCCTTGTGCATCTTTCTCATGTTCACGCAATATCATCAGCTGTGCAGCTTCATCTTTGCCGTCCAACCTCAACGACGGCTGGAACGAAGCGATTTCCTGAAGGAAAACGAAGACTTATTGTTGTTTTTCTCAGGATGCCAAATTTGTGCTTTGATCACCGCCGTTAAAGTGCTGAAAGAAGAAACGCCATGTCCCTCTCTCGTAAAAATTATTGTTTTGTTAGTTTTGTAGTTGCTGTAGAATTTAAGGTAGTGTGCATACAATGAACCGAAACAGTCTAACCAACTTCTAGATGCTCATATTCCTCATCTGCCTTCACTTGGATGTACGATTACAGTACTTGGCATGCAGGTTCTCTCCTTTTTTACATTAGGTTGATAAGCCTAGCATGGTGTTTGTGATGTTTTCATAATTTGAAGCCCGGGAAAACATTCTACAACTATTGGTGTTGCTAGTGTTGTTATGCAAGAAGCAATCACATTTATGCAACATACAACGTACATGAAGGAAAGAAGGGGTGTTTTTAGGGCTTGTTTTTTCTTTGTTCAACACAATAATAACGAAAACTAACAGACAAAAATGCCAACAAGAGTACAGGGGATAATATTTGTAATGATTACGATATAAATGTGAAGAAAAAGAGTGCTCCACACTCGCCGCAATGGCTGCGATGGGCGCTGAATAACTTTGACTTTTCCGACATTTTGACTTTTCCGCCATCTACAGCTAATACAAAAAGTACATTTTCTTTGTTTCTCTATTTCAGCGATAGTTGCCGGTAGTTTTTTACATTTTATGTGTAAAAGTTGACGATTGCTCACAGCGTTCGCCCAGGTACAATTGCGCGGCTGATGTCAGTGTATTCGTGACCCGCCAAAAAGGGGCGAAATTCTGCTCGGCCAAATTGTCGTATCCGTGCATGAAGCTACTCCGGCATCAGCACAACAATATAATTATTTATGTTGTTTCTTTATACTACTAGCTACATGCCACCAAAAGTTTAGTTCATTTGGTGCCGTCGGCCAAAGGGGAAATTTTTTTGAATTCGGGTATGTGAGAGAGGCAAAACGCGACAAAACGCATTGAATTGCCTTAGAGAGTGTCTTATTAAGTGAACCATATATTTACGCTTATTATATATGATATGTTTTTGTTAAGAATGGTGCGGACGTACAAGAGAATATCATCTAGAGATTCCTGGGAGAAAAACGACATGAAAAAAGCACTGAATGCTTTTCAGGAGTTTCGAAGCAGCACAGCTCCGGGTTCTGTGTGGATTCAATGCGTGGAGTGCAAAGACTGGGCGCATGAAGACTGCGTGGTGGCCCACGAAGTGAATTTGAAGTGCTTCTACTGCAATAACTGAAAGTAAAAAAAAAAAAATTCACGCTGTCTCGTGTTGCCTCACGCAGCGTCTCGTTTTGCCCCGCAGGTTGGGGCAAAATCAGACATGTGGTGCATTTTTTGTTGCTTTTTCAAATAATATTTGGAACCATCACAGCATGGCCATATTTATGTAGCACATGCCTTGTACCCAAAAGAAAGTTCCTGTGTTGATATTTTATGGTAATGCGTGAAATGAAAAAAAGATATTCACTATTTTCAAATTTTTGTCGCCTTTTGCCCCGCCTTACCATAATACAACGTACATATCACTGGCAGTTTCCGTGCGAATGCGTTGCCACATTCTTTTTAAGGCAGCTACATTTTTTTAACCCGATAAAACGGCACATATATTTCGTTGTACGTCCACTACCAAAGCTCATAGTTAATAAATTTATAGTAGGCACTCTGATAAAAAAAATGGCGAAGTTTGCACTAAGGCGCGCAAGGATTGAAAGAGCGAAACTGGACGAAATCTGAAGAATTTGGTTGCTTCTAGGTTGTTTATAGGCCTTAGCAACGTGATGCCGGTTGTTTCTAGGTTGCTTATAGATTGTTGCTAGGCTTTAGCTACGCGATGATAGCTTGTTTCTACGTTGATTATTAGCGCATAGAGGTTCGACTTAAACCACACACAGTCGCAGATATGGTATGTATGCCCATACTCCAGAGACAGAACCTCGCACTGAAACCCAGCGTTCGCACCTCACATAAACCTACGGGCGGCTTATTCTAGTTGTAGCTAGGCAGAACTTGGTTGTAGCTAGGTCGTCGGTAGAGTGAGCCGACAGCTCTTCGAGTTCACTCTTTGGCTTGGCGTCTGTCCGTGTACCCGTTCGATGATGATAGTTTTGCTCTTGACGTTTAGTGGACCAATGGTGAGTAGTGGGATTTACGCAATTTATGTAGTACATACCCTTTTATGATGATGATAGTTTTCGCGTAAGCCACACGCTCATACCCGTAGGCCGCACAAATTACGACTAGGCTTAACTGCTTGGCTGTTAAAAAAACTCACAGTTTCGCCGCAAGGGCGAAGCAATGAATGCGATAGCAAGAAACTAATGCTATACGAAGTGAGGCTCGCAAATGGATAATCTCAGTTTGAACAACGCTCCTGTTGCAAAGGCGGCCGAAGCAGCGAAGGAAACTAGCGTGCTTCAAGTGTCGAGGTGCGACACTTGATAGTTCGCGCTCATCTTCTGTTTGTTCGTTTAGCGGTGTCCCTTGAGCTCGAGTGACTTTCGTACGCTCCGTAACATGAGCGCGGACATCACGGTGAAAGCTCGAAACATCCCTCTTCCCCTCACCACGAGAAAACCGCGCGAGCAGACAGCGGAAGGGCAAGGTTCTCCCTGCGCAAATATAAGAAGAAGCGAGCGAGCTCGCCGACGACTTTTAAATCCGCCCGTCGCGCTCTTCGCGCCATCTCGCTGGTAATGAAGAAACGCTTATAAGCGCCTGCCGTCTCTGAGTCTTGCCAGCGGTAAAGGGTGTGTATATAACGCTCGCCGTTAGCTAACTGAAGGATCTGCGCTTTCTGCCGTAGTGGTTAGCGTCACGCGCTGCGGAACGAGAGGTCGCTGGTTCGATTCCGCGCTTCGGAAGCATTTTTCTGAATTATTTTTCTTTGGGACTTTCATATATATATATATATAATATATATATATATATATATATATATATATATATATATATATATATATATATATTTATATTTATATATATACGGTGCATGACGGCGGCGACGGCGACGGCAAAATCCAGCCGAGAGTGTCCATATAATTGCTATCGCAATAAAACTGCGAGCACGAGCCCATAAAACGTTCATGGGTGTTTTGGAGCGTCCGTCATCTTGCCCGAGCGGCAGGCCGGAATCCTTGCAAGGTGGTTCACCATTAGGCATCTTAAGGACGGCATCGGCGTGGTTGGTTGGCTTTCTCCGAAACATGGCTCAACCCAACAATGGGAAAGCAGTGAGGAGTTTTAAAGATTAGAGAGATTGCTGGCCTAGTGTAAAATACGTTCCACATATTCAGCACGCAAAATGACATGAATACTGCGTAATATATTAAATGTTCTACAGTATCGTTGTCACAGTATAATAGGGATGATGGATAAGCTGGCAGACTAGACTGGTGAAGGAAGAGGCTTCAAGAAAGTGGTAAAATATACAGTCGAGTAGACGGAACTCTATCTCTTCGTGCGCGCGCGGACATTTCTACTTCAAAATTAGAAAAAGTCAGCACCTACAAGAATTTATTACCCATGAGGTAAATTACTTTATCGTAGCAGGATACCTTGGAAATCTTTCAGCGACAATGTAAGCCGTCTCAGGATGTATCGAGAGAACATCACAACTAGGTCTAATTCCGGAAATATATTTGTTATTGAGTTTATAACTACGTCTTTATGACCAAGTACGCAGGTTCGCTTAAGCGAAAGGGTCAGTGACCACGTTTGTATAGAAATCAAACAAGTGCAGCTAGTAGATCCGAGGCAATTCCCGTCTGTGTATAAGTAATTGGTTTGCGTATCGCGCACGGCGCTAAAATCATGCGCTAGGAAATCGTCCGTCTTTGATTAGTGACTTTTCCTTTCACAGTTTTGCAGCCTTGATATCGATTGCCTGTGCGAAGGTCTTCGTGTACTTGGCTTACAGTTATTGCTCGCATTTTATTCTTTATTGTAAGTGCTGAGCTTCGTTCAATCCATTCTTACGTACGAAAAAAAAAGTGATTCTGTGCACCTCCCAACATAATTGCCACGTTCGACAGAAAATGTCATTAGGCACAATAAGAGCACCAAAATAAATGCTTCGATAACATACTTATGCAAAGGAGTCTTCCTATCTGACTGCGTAGTAGTTGCTAGGCTGTCTTCTAATCATGAGACATGGCCTCGTCATATTTAATTTTGAGCCGTTTAGGACGACTACATACTACAGTGGGAAATCAACGTAAGTGTGCCAAACACAATACAACAAGTGTTTTTACAAAAGGCCTCGGCTAGATCTCACTTTTTCAGGACCCAAATATTGTTGTTGGCATGTCAGAACGGCTTTTCTGTCGCCCATTTCTGCGTAGTGGGCATGATCCATTTACGGAGAAGAAGAACAAGAGGACTGCGCTCCACATCGTGTTGCCGTGCTTGAAATTCGTGGTATCCTCCAGATGTACAAGGCTACGAGCTGATGGGTGAGTTAATTCACGCGACATATTTAACCTTTGCTACACGTCTGATTCAGGTACGCCTGTCATGCGTAGCTTACACGAAAATGATTGAAACGTTCAAGCTTCTCCCTTCGAAATTTTAACGCGATTGCGTCAAAGAACTCGTTCCGCCTAAAATTTTAGTGTCGGCGTCGTTGTTTGTGAAAGAAAAATCAGCGTTCTCCGTGAGCGAAAACTCGAGATCGATGCAAATAAAGAACTAATAAAATTATTCGGTGCTATTGGGAATCGAACCCACGTGTTCTGCCTACAAGCAGGTGTTCTACCACAGAGCCACGCACGATACTGAAAAGTCTTCGAGGAAAAGAAAGAAATAAACCTTATACGAATTCCATGTAACGCGAGAAGTGCCCTTAACCCATGTAATATTGCGTGTCAGAAGCGGACAATCGCATCAGGCGACCGAACATTTGAATTCCGCAAGAAGTCGGTAGTTTAAATGCCCATCAACTACAAAGTGAACAGGCGCAAGTAATATTCATTATCGGGAACATCATCAACAATGTGTGCACTGCGCAGGCGCTCATGTTGCCTTACGGACGTGTAGTGGATACTTCGCCAACTCGCAAAAGCAAGATTTATAGCGTAGTGGGCAATTCGCAACTGAACCCCCAGTGCACATTAAATTTTACACCCAGGAACGTTCCTTTTCTTGCGGCACAATTGAGGTGTCCTTCGAGGCGCGAAGCAAGACTAGCAATTTAGAAGGCGTTCTGAAGGAGGCCCGATAATTCTGAAGCGTTCTACCCATGAAGGCGAAGCTCAAGCGTCGTCTAAGTTTTAACAGCGCAGCACTTTAGGGGCCCGGACTGTCGTACGCTGGCTTATGCTGTCATCTCATCTCTTGGCGCCTAGCGCCACGTCGGAAAAACCGTGCATAGCACAACCTTGTACAATATAGTATAGTATAGCAATAGGGCGGGAAAGGGAAGTGAGTGTGATAAGGATGGAAATGAGGAAGGGAGAAGATAAAGCATAGCACAGACAGAATTGTATAGCATTGCCATGTGCAGTGTGTTATAGTATAGCAAGATGTGGTAAAGGGAAGTCAGGATAAGGAGTGATGTGGAGATGAGACGGAGGGAAAGGACGAGACGTGGGTAGAGCATAGCATAAAATTTTATAGCCGTATAGCAAGGGGTTGCGAAAAGTTAGTCAGGCTGAGGAGGGGGGAGGGGGAGGGTAAAGCATAGCTTAGCCATGTGCAGTACAGTATAGCCAGGGGGCGGAAAAGGACAGTGCGGGTGAGAAGGAGAGTTGTAAGTTTGATGAGGATTGATGAGGAAGGAAAGGAGGAGGGGACGGTAAAGCATAGCATAGCCGTGTATAGTATAGTATATAACAGCTACATTTTACCGGTACTTACCTTCGGAGCAGAAACCTGGAGACTTACAAAGAGGGTACAGCTTAAAACGAGGACGACGCAGCGAGCGTTGGAAAGGAAAATGGTAGGTGTAACCTTAAGAGACAGGAAGAGAGCAGAGGGGGTCAGGGAACAAACGGGGGTTAAAGATATCCTAGTTGAAATCAAGAAGAAGAAATGGATATAGGCCGGGCACGTAGCACGTCGGCAGGATAACCAGTGGTCATTAAGGGCAACTGACTGGACTCCAAGAGATGGCAAACTCGTGAGGGGGAGACAGAAAATTAGGTGGGTAGATGAGCTTAAGAAGTTTGTAGGTATGACGTGGCAGCAGAAAGCACAGGACCGGGTTGACTGGCAGAACATGGGAGAGGCCTTTGCCCTGCAGTGGGCGCAGATAGGCTGATGATGATGATGTATAGTATAATACAGCAAGAGGGTGAAAAGGGGAAGTGAAGATACGAAGGAGGGAAAGAAGGAGGGGAGAGGGTGCCACTGCTTTACAAATGAAGGTTTCATTTTCCGGCATGAACGCCGATCAGGCCGCAGGTTTTGAACGCCAGCGCTTGCTTGCCTGTGACCCTGACAATTATGGCGGTTTGGGCGTGTCGGTATGACACGACCAATAAATTCTAAACGCCGAAACTGACGAGGACAAAAAGCACGTATGACACACAGCGCCTGTGTGTCATGCGTGTTTTTCGTCCTCGTCTGATTCTGCGCTTACAATTTATAGGTGTGACCGTGAGCGTCACTGAAGGGCAGGCGAATCATTGATTCTCACGTACTACAGCGTTCACGTTGAGTGCAACTCCATACATGTTTTTAAGCTTTCGAATGGCTGGTTGCCTAGAAACACAATTTGGTTATTGCCGAACAAGGCTACGTGTTTTTCGTAGCACTCATACTGATTATACTTAAGAAATTCGGCAGATCCCACGCACTGTGGGAATCGATGTAATGCGAAGCAGCCAGCAAAGAGCTGCATACATCGCCTTGTTTGTCTTTGAGCCAAATGAAATCATTCATGCCATGGCATCAAGTCCACCATATATCTCATGTTTGCCATGCACGCATGCATGCACAATCTAGTATACACCATGCCAATGAAACGCATATTCTGGTATATACAATGCATTACCTGTTGTTTATGTTCATCACGCACTCGTGTCGTGCCATACCAATTTTGGTATATATCCAGTTAACAAAACGGCCGGAAGCACACCATGACAGTGGCATGTAAATCATACCGCACATGACATGCATAACATGATTCGCATGTTAAGACCTCTCATTTATGTTCGTCACACAGTCACATCGCGCAATACCAATTTTGGTGTATATCAAACGAGCGAAATGGCCGCGAGTGCACCACGAGTATAGCGTGTAAATCATGCCATAGATGGCATGTATGTCATGATTTTCATGGTAACACCTTTCATTTACGTTCGTCATACAGTCGCTGCGCGCAATGCCAATTTTGGTGTCCATCAAGCTAGCGAAGCGGCCGCGAATGCATCATGAGCGTGGCATGTAAATCATGACATACATGACGTGCATTTCATGGTTTTCATCTTTCCAACTGTTATTCATGTTCTTCATACAGTCACTTCGCGCAATACCAATTTTGGTGTATTTCAATCTACTGAAACGGCCGCTAGCGCACCATGAGAGTGGCATGTAAATCAGGTTGTACATGACTTGCATGTCATGATTTTCATCTTACCACCTCTCACTTACGTTCGTCATACGGTCGTGTCGTGCAGTACCAATTTTGGTGTAAATCATGCAAGCGAAACGGCCGCAAATGCACCATGAGCGTGGCATGTAAATCATGACATACATGTCATGGATGTCATGGTTTTCATGCTACCACCTGTTATTCATGTTCTTCATACAGTCACATAGCACAATACCAATTTTGGTGGATATCAAGCAAGCGAAACGGCCACGAGTCCGCCATGAGCATGTCATGTAAGTCATGTCGTACATGTCATGCATGTCATGATTTGCATGTTACCACGTCTCATTTACGTTCGTCATACAGTCGCTGCTCGCAATACCAATTTTGGTGTCCATCAAGCTAGCGAAGCGGCCGCGTATGCATCATGAGCGTGGCATGTAAATCATGACATACATGACATGCATATCATGGTTTTCATCTTACCAACTGTTATTCATGTTCTTCATACAGTCACTTCGCGCAATACCAATTTTGGTGTATATCAATCTACTAAAACGGCCGCTAGCGCACCATGAGCGTGGCATGTAAATCGGGTTGTACATGACTTGCACGTCATGATTTTCATGTTGCCACCTCTCACTTACGTTCCTCATACGGTCGTGTCGCGCAATACCAATTTTGGTGTATATCATGCAAGCGAAACGGCCGCAAACGCGCCATGAGCGTGGCATGTAAATCATGACATACATGTCATGGATGTCATGGTTTTCATGCTACGACCTGCTATTCATGTTTTTCATACAGTCACATAGCACAATACCAATTTTGGTGTATATCAATCTAGCAAAACGACCGCGAGTGCGCCATGAGCGTGGCATGTAAATCATGTCATACATGGCATGTATGTCATGATTTTCATGTTACCACGTGTCAGTTATGTTCGTCATACATAAATGTCTCGTCATACCAGTTTTCGTATATATCCCTTCATTTAAACGGCCGCGAGCGCCCAGAGACCATGTCATGTAAATCATGCTGCACATGACATGCGCGTCATGATTTGCATGTTAGGACCTGTCATTATGTTCGTCATGAATTCTTGTCACGCCGTACCAATTTTTGGTGTATATGAAATAAACGGAACGGCCGAAAGAGCCTAAGGTCGTGGAATGTAAATCATGCTGTTCATGACATGCGTTTCATGATTTTCATGATCTGACCTGTCATGTATGTTCGTAATAAGGCCATGTTATGACACACCAATTTTGGTATACACCCGATTAACGAAACGGCCAGGAGAGCACAAAGTCGTAGGCGGCTAGATAGATAGATAGATAGATAGGGTCAAAGTCGCAGAAGTTCGCTAAGAAATGCTTCGCATTTAAAAAAGGATCACTAGTAGACATATACGTATTCTGCACGAAAATAGTAACCGCGGCAAGGTTTCACTACAGGAAGCATTGTATGGTCATGTCAACCCGACTACGGATACCATAAGCGGTCAGGCTAGGCGTCAGGGGTGGCCAAGCATGTCGACCGTTTCTTTTGCGTGATTACCTTGTGGTATTCAAGCCTTATTTGATGGTGTAATTTTTGTGGCGGTCAGCTTCCCAGGCCTGGGCCGCAAAAAGCTCCAGCGTAGCTTTGGTGCCTAAAAAGAAAGCCTAGGCAGTAATAAATCCTAATCTCCATATAACACAGCGTTCTCGAAACTGTGCTGGGCAGTTGGAGGACAACAAAGCCCAATTCTTAAATTTGCTGCTGTCGGGATGATTACAAAAGAGCCTTCAAACGCATACCTAAACTCCGTGGCTTTAGGAAATCTAACGAATGAATCAGCGCGATATCTAATACACGAACTGTTCAGCAATGTTGTCATCTTAGCTGTTTTGCATTCACGTTAACTAAAAAGTTCTCCATCGTCTTTTTCCTTAAAGGGATCCTGAAACACTTGTTCAAGTAATCATTGATTTCCCTCAATGTCGGAGTTTATTGCCCTACGAATCGATCGCTGCAAACAATTTACGAATTCGTCAAGAACGAGCGGAGTTACAGAAATTTGTCCCACGCTTTAGGCGCTTTCTCCCTTATTTGGACACGGCGAGCGCACTGGAGGCTACACAGGGAAGGATGACGCGGGGGAAGGAAGCTACGTCACGCGCGCTTCGCGACCTTGAGCGCGAGTCATGAAACGCGACCGCTTTCTCCCGGCGTGATCCCCTAGCGCGCTGGCGTTGCTGCTGTGTAATTTTAGCACCCTAAATAGCCCGGCATCCGGCGCGTGCTGGTACTTTGTGACAAGAAGCGCATCTGATCGAAGCGGCGCTCTTCATTAATGCCGCTTGCCGACCAACAGCACCAATCTGTTGCGTGACGATAGATCATGTGTAGGACAGCCCTCCGAAGAGCATGAGTGCGGGCCTCTGTATGAAGGAGGGCCCTTGACAAAGTGACATTGTGAACTCTCCTTGCCACGTAAGACTGCATGAGGTGTCTGAGCTGTTCACAGCAGCGTGTGCTTTCCGGTGTATGTGCTTTTTCACTAAGCACGTCAGGTGGTTTACTAACCCTCTATTATAATAAAATTTAGATGACAAAAATATATCGCACGCCTGTGATATGAGTTTCTTTCATCGTGTCGCTGACTTCTTGGGCATAGTGAGCTTTGTTTTTCAGAACATTTCACTCTTTGGTAAATATCCAGTGTGCCCTATAAAGCGATTAGGCCACATTTTATTCATGAATGACCAGCATCAGCGCGTTTTCGTTGCGTGCTATTTACTTTATCTGATATCACTACATCGCTACAGCGTCCAATACAAACGTAACATCTTAAGCATAGTGTATTTCTTGCTGCGTCTGTTAGGATTCTTTCGGAGATACCGAATCAAACCAGCTCATTCCTCTTTGCCATATCAAACACCTCTTATTACGGTGTCTTAACGAATGCGAGAACTACTTCTTGCGCAAATTTTTTTCTAAGACGACGGACGAAACAGACACGGACGGGCGCTAACTTCCAACTGAATTTATTATTAACATGTGCCCTACATATATACAAATATGACTATGACAAAACAAAACAAAAAACACCAATGCCACAGGTGTGCAGTGTGTCAGCGCGCATTAGCTACTCACTCCCCCAAAATGTAGTGACCCTTCCAAGAAAGCCATTTCGTTCTGTGTCAATGACACTGACGTCATGCTCACGCAGTTGCTGCCCTCCCTTTGCATTTTGGCTGCCTCCACAATCTCTCGTGTACGCTGATCCGCGTCATGAAAAACAGCAGTACACTGTTTATACAACCGTTTGCATCCACACTCGTGGCAATGAATGGCCAGATTTCCATCCCTGCCCCGTTCCACCCTGTTCGCGTGCTCACGCAGGCGGTGGTTTAGACACCGACCTGTTTGCCCAATGTAAGGTCGTCCACAAGAGAGTGGCAACTTGTACACGACTTCCTTCCTGCAGTCAACATACTTGTTTCGGTGTTTTACGCCGCATTTTTACTTTTTGGCTATAAATGGGCTTGTGGCAATGCAGAGTTTAGACAGGTTTTTAGGCGCAGACATGACCACCTGTACGCCGGATTTTGCACCAATCTTTTTAAGATTGTGCGAGATGCCGTGCAAGTAAGGAATCACCGCCATCTTTTTAGGCCGCATGGTCTCCTGATTGTCACCCTGATTGTCTTCATGCGAAGCAGCCGCAGCTTTCTTCTGCGTCCTCCTGATAGCGTCAGCCACAGCCACTATCATCTCCTGCGGGTAACCGGCTGACGTCAGGCGAGACACCTGCGCGTTGAAGCTTCGGTTCATAGCGTGCTGGCACGTCTTACTGAGCGCATTGTTCAGACAGGAGCTGATTATGGCTCTCTTCACCAATTTGGTGTGGGCGGACCTAAAGGGCAGCAAAGGTTTCTGGCTACGCGGTTCATACATCCAACACACGTGAGCTCTTTAAAACGTGAGGCCGAGGTCTAAAAACCTGAGACGGCTCTGATGGGGCAACTCGTGCGTGACCACTAGGGGTGTTAAGGATTCCTCGAATATTGCCACCGCCTGAGCCACATCACAGGAAAAAACATCATCAGCACTCTTTAGCAAAACCAAAAAATCGTCAACATACGAAACACCTTCACCACGCTTGTGCCTCTTAACTTGTCGACGAGAGCTCTGTCCAAATGTGCCATGACAATGTTGCTTAGTACAGGCGCGACGCAGGAACCTATACATATTCCTGTCTTCTGTATGTACAGACTACCGTTCCATTGAACGTAGGTTGAATTAAGGTAGAGCGCCAATAGTTCCAGAAAATGCTGAACAGATATTCCACATTCATTCTGAAACCGAACTGCACCAAAAAGCGAAATTGATTCTTCGACACATGTCAACACTAGATTATGCGGTAGGGAATAATATAACTCTTTAATATCTACAGAGAAGGCATTGAATCCCACCCCGGCATGCTGAACCAAAAATTCAACCACTTGTTCGGAATTCCGGTTACCGAACGGGTCTTCCACTTTCAACACCTTCAAGTTAGACTGCAAGAACCGCGAAACAGATTTCTGCCAAGTATTCCTTTCGGTCACGATTACTCGAAAGGGCACCCCTTCTTTATGGGTCTTAGCACTGAAGAACATTTCTAGTCCCAACTTAGCGCTACTCTCAATCTGTTTAGCCACGGTGTCTAGTTTAAGTTTCTTGCACAGATCTTTCGCCTCCTTTTTTACTTTAGTTAGCGATACCTGTTGACATGCGCGAAAAACCGAGTCAATAGCATTCTGCGCCTTCGAAGAAAACACAGTACGCGGAAAAACGCCAAACCCGCCCTCCTTATCCGATTGTACCAGGCACAGGTCTTAATCTTTCAGGAAGGATGCGACCTTCTTTACGGGTAGTCCCACCTTAGGAGGCCCACATCGCATCAAAACATCGACGCCCTCTGAAAGACACCTTTCTTTTTCGTTGTCCGGCGCTAGGTTTGACACTTGCCTTATATATGACAGAAGTCTTGGAGCGGATGCCTTTGGCTGCACGGCACACTTCGGTCCGAGGCTAAGCGTCTGTCGCACGTATTCCGGGAGGACCATGCGGCCGTCAGTGTACACATTGTCCGCTGAGGCGGTTGTAGTCCTGGAACCACACGATCGGAGCTCAAAGAGCGTCTTCCGCCAGAGCTGTTCCGCTACGGATCCAATTTGCGCGTTGCACTCACGCCACCTTCTCTTCTTAACATGGGAACGCTCCTCCTGCTGAAGTTGCAGCTGGTGTAAGAGTACGTCGCGGTAGAACCGACCCTGCTTTTCCCATTCTGAGCGTAGGATCTTGCACATAGCGCTGCCATGGTTGACGGAGGGCCTAACGCCTCCGAACAGGTCACACACTTCCAGCGGTAGTTGTCTCCGGCGAAGGCAATATGAAAACGTACGCGACTTGCACACTGTTATGGCAATGAGAGTGATTAAAACTGCAGGATGCAGTGTCAAACACATAGGAGGTCTCGTTGAACAAATATATTTTAACAAGGTGTGGGTTCGAGCTAGTTGGTACTCCATGATCACTACTTCTTGCGCAAAATTATTTTCTAAGACGACGGACGAAACAGACACGGACGGGCGCAAACTTCCAACTGAATTTATTATTAACATGTGCCCTACATATATACAAATATGACTATGACAAAACAAAACAAATAACACCAATGCCACAGGTGTGCAGTGTGTCAGCGCGCATTAGCTACTCACTCCCCCAAAATGCAGTGACCCTTCCAAGAAAGCCATTTCGTTCTGTGTCAATGACACTGACGTCATGCTCACGCAGTTGCTGCCCTCCCTTTGCATTTTGGCTGCCTCCACAATCTCTCGTGTACGCTGATCCGCGTCATGAAAAACAGCAGTACACTGTTTATACAACGGTTTGCATCCACACTCATGGCAATGAATGGCCAGATTTCCATCCCTGCCCCGTTCCACCCTGTTCGCGTGCTCACGCAGGCGGTGGTTTAGACACCGACCTGTTTGCCCAATGTAAGGTCGTCCACAAGAGAGTGGCAACTTGTACACGACTTCCTTCCTGCAGTCAACATACTTGTTTCGGTGTTTTACGCCGCATTTTTACTTTTTGGCTATAAATGGGCTTGTGGCAATGCAGAGTTTAGACAGGTTTTCAGGCGCAGACATGACCACCTGTACGCCGGATTTTGCACCAATCTTTTTAAGATTGTGCGAGATGCCGTGCAAGTAAGGAATCACCGCCATCTTTTTAGGCCGCATGGTCTCCTGATTGTCACCCTGATTGTCTTCATGCGAAGCAGCCGCAGCTTTCTTCTGCGTCCTCCTGATAGCGTCAGCCACAGCCACTATCATCTCCTGCGGGTAACCGGCTGACGTCAGGCGAGACACCTGCGCGTTGAAGCTTCGGTTCATAGCGTGCTGGCACGTGTTACTGAGCGCATTGTTCAGACAGGAGCTGATTATGGCTCTCTTCACCAATTTGGTGTGGGCGGACCTAAAGGGCAGCAAAGGTTTCTGGCTACGCGGTTCATACATCCAACACACGTGAGCTCTTTAAAACGTGAGGCCGAGGTCTAAAAACCTGAGACGGCTCTGATGGGGCAACTCGTGCGTGACCACTAGGGTGTTAAGGATTCCTCGAATATTGCCACCGCCTGAGCCACATCACAGGAAAAAACATCATCAGCACTCTTTAGCAAAACCAAAAAATCGTCAACATACGAAACACCTTCACCACGCTTGTGCCTCTTAACTTGTCGACGAGAGCTCTGTCCAAATGTGCCATGACAATGTTGCTTAGTACAGGCGCGACGCAGGAACCTATACATATTCCTGTCTTCTGTATGTACAGACTACCGTTCCATTGAACGTAGGTTGAATTAAGGTAGAGCGCCAATAGTTCCAGAAAATGCTGAACAGATATTCCACATTCATTCTGAAACCGAACTGCACCAATAAGGTAGAGCGCCAATAGTTCCAGAAAATGCTGAACAGATATTCCACATTCATTCTGAAACCGAACTGCACCAAAAAGCGAAATTGATTCTTCGACACATGTCAACACTAGATTATGCGGTAGGGAATAATATAAGTCTTTAATATCTACAGAGAAGGCATTGAATCCCACCCAGGCATGCTGAACCACAAATTCAACCACTTGTTCGGAATTCCGGGTACCGAACGGGTCTTCCACTTTCAACACCTTCAAGTTAGACTGCAAGAACCGCGAAACAGATTTCTGCCAAGTATTCCTTTCGGTCACGATTACTCGAAAGGGCACCCCTTCTTTATGGGTCTTAGCACTGAAGAACATTTCTAGTCCCAACTTAGCGCTACTCTCAATCTGTTTAGCCACGGTGTCTAGTTTAAGTTTCTTGCACAGATCTTTCGCCTCCTTTTTTACTTTAGTTAGCGATGCCTGTTGACATGCGCGAAAAACCGAGTCAATAGCATTCTGCGCCTTCGAAGAAAACACAGTACGCGGAAAAACGCCAAACCCGCCCTCCTTATCCGATTGTACCAGGCACAGGTCTTAATCTTTCAGGAAGGATGCGACCTTCTTTACGGGTAGTCCCACCTTAGGAGGCCCACATCGCATCAAAACATCGACGCCCTCTGAAAGACACCTTTCTTTTTCGTTGTCCGGCGCTAGGTTTGACACTTGCCTTATATATGACAGAAGTCTTGGAGCGGATGCCTTTGGCTGCACGGCACACTTCGGTCCGAGGCTAAGCGTCTGTCGCACGTATTCCGGGAGGACCATGCGGCCGTCAGTGTACACATTGTCCGCTGAGGCGGTTGTAGTCCTGGAACCACACGATCGGAGCTCAAAGAGCGTCTTCCGCCAGAGCTGTTCCGCTACGGATCCAATTTGCGCGTTGCACTCACGCCACCTTCTCTTCTTAACATGGGAACGCTCCTCCTGCTGAAGTTGCAGCTGGTGTAAGAGTACGTCGCGGTAGAACCGACCCTGCTTTTCCCATTCTGAGCGTAGGATCTTGCACATAGCGCTGCCATGGTTGACGGAGGGCCTAACGCCTCCGAACAGGTCACACACTTCCAGCGGTAGTTGTCTCCGGCGAAGGCAATATGAAAACGTACGCGACTTGCACACTGTTATGGCAATGAGAGTGATTAAAACTGCAGGATGCAGTGTCAAACACATAGGAGGTCTCGTTGAACAAATATATTTTAACAAGGTGTGGGTTCGAGCTAGTTGGTACTCCATGATCACTACTTCTTGCGCAAAATTATTTTCTAAGACGACGGACGAAACAGACACGGACGGGCGCAAACTTCCAACTGAATTTATTATTAACATGTGCCCTACATATATACAAATATGACTATGACAAAACAAAACAAATAACACCAATGCCACAGGTGTGCAGTGTGTCAGCGCGCATTAGCTACTCACTCCCCCAAAATGTAGTGACCCTTCCAAGAAAGCCATTTCGTTCTGTGTCAATGACACTGACGTCATGCTCACGCAGTTGCTGCCCTCCCTTTGCATTTTGGCTGCCTCCACAATCTCTCGTGTACGCTGATCCGCGTCATGAAAAACAGCAGTACACTGTTTATACAACGGTTTGCACCCACACTCGTGGCAATGAATGGCCAGATTTCTATCCCTGCCCCGTTCCACCCTGTTCGCGTGCTCACGCAGGCGGTGGTTTAGACACCGACCTGTTTGCCCAATGTAAGGTCGTCCACAAGAGAGTGGCAACTTGTACACGACTTCCTTCCTGCAGTCAACATACTTGTTTCGGTGTTTTACGCCGCATTTTTACTTTTTGGCTATAAATGGGCTTGTGGCAATGCAGAGTTTAGACAGGTTTTCAGGCGCAGACATGACCACCTGTACGCCGGATTTTGCACCAATCTTTTTAAGATTGTGCGAGATGCCGTGCAAGTAAGGAATCACCGCCATCTTTTTAGGCCGCATGGTCTCCTGATTGTCACCCTGATTGTCTTCATGCGAAGCAGCCGCAGCTTCCTTCTGCGTCCTCCTGATAGCGTCAGCCACAGCCACTATCATCTCCTGCGGGTAACCGGCTGACGTCAGGCGAGACACCTGCGCGTTGAAGCTTCGGTTCATAGCGTGCTGGCATGTCTTACTGAGCGCATTGTTCAGACAGGAGCTGATTATGGCACTCTTCACCAATTTGGTGTGGGCGGACCTAAAGGGCAGCAAAGGTTTCTGGCTACGCGGTTCATACATCCAACACACGTGAGCTCTTGAAAACGTGAGGCAGAGGTCTAAAAACCTGAGACGGCTCTGATGGGGCAACTCGTGCGTGACCACTAGGGGTGTTAAGGATTCCTCGAATATTGCCAACGTCTGAGCCACATCACAGGTAAAAACATCATCAGCACTCTTTAGCAAAACCAAAACATCGTCAACATAACGAAACACCTTCACCACGCTTGTGCCTCTTAACTTGTCGACGAGAACTCTGTCCAAATGTGGCATGACAATGTTACTTAGTACAGGCGCGACGCAGGAACCTATGCATATTCCTGTCTTCTGTATGTACAGACTACCGTTCCATTGAACGTAGGTTGAAATAAGGTAGAGCGCCAATAGATCCAGAAAATGCTGAACAGATATTCCACATTCATTTTGAAACCGAACTGCACCAAAAAGCGAAATTGATTCTTCGACACATGTCAACACTAGATTATGCGGTAGGGAATAATATAAGTCTTTAATATCTACAGAGAAGGCATTGAATCCCACCCAGGCATGCTGAACCACAAATTCAACCACTTGTTCGGAATTCCGGGTACCGAACGGGTCTTGCACTTTCAACACCTTCAAGTTAGACTGCAAGAACCGCGAAACAGATGTCTGCCAAGTATTCCTTTCAGTCACGATTACTCGAAAGGGCACCCCTTCTTTATGGGTCTAAGCACTGAAGAACATTTCTAGTCCCAACTTAGCGCTACTCTCAATCTGTTTAGCCACGGTGTCTAGTTTAAGTTTCTTGCACAGATCTTTCGCCTCCTTTTTTACTACATTTTGGAAGGGTCACTACATTTTGGGGGAGTGAGTAGCTAATGCGCGCTGACACACTGCACACCTGTGGCATTGGTGTTTTTTGTTTTGTTTTGTCATAGTCATATTTGTATATATGTAGGGCACATGTTAATAATAAATTCAGTTGGAAGTTTGCGCCCGTCCGTGTCTGTTTCGTCCGTCGTCTTAGAAAAAAATTTTGCGCAAGAAGTAGTGATCATGGAGTACCAACTAGCTCGAACCCACACCTTGTTAGAATGCGAGAAGATGAGCTAGAAGCTAATACGCAGCAGCTTGCCGGGGCTCTTGGCACTATTCTTGGAATGACATAAACGATATGCGTGCAGAACTTGACAATTCCTTTTTCCCGATTCGATTCTATGTCTACCAATCATTCACTGTTGGTACTGCTGACAGCGTATGCGGAGCGCCATTATTACCGCAGTTAAAACGGTAATAAAACAACGTCATTAAACCGAGTTGACACTCGGTACTCCAGAAAATGGTACCTGTGGACAATGCCTTTGCCTGCCGTACTTTTAAAGGGCCCTTCACCAGGCCACATAGCAAATTTGAGTTAGACGCTGGACGTTGTTGCGTGCCGATTGAAAAGCATTATGCCACAAGAATTTTTCAAAATGGTTCATTACGAGCTGAGAAAAACAATAATCTGTAGCGGCGCGAAACCATAATGCGAGCAAGCGAGCTGCAAACATATGCCACTCACCCGTGAAGCCTTCGCAAGCCAAATCTCTTCCCTACCCTCTTCGGCAGCGCAGCCGGAAGATCACATGACGCATACGCATGAAAACGTCAAGCGCATGCATGGTCATGTGTGCATGAAGTGCCCAAGCCAGTCCGAGTACGCGAGCGGCGTTGCACGACCGCTACTTTTAGTTTAGGAGCGGAGCTCCTTAAGGCCAGCACTTCTCCTAGCCGTCGAAGCTCCCTTTTCTTAAAGGAGTACTGACATGAAAATTTTCAGTTGCCGGTTTCTTTCGTCAGATGAAAGGCCAAGCACTCAAGAGCCTTGAAAATGTACTGCTAAGCGTGAGTGCACCCTGAAAAAGTAATTACAGTATGTTCTTAAAAGCTAGTTTCGGTTCCTACTGTACCCTGACGTCACAACACGGTATGAGCTTCTCGTCACGTGCTCGCGCAAGATATCGTGACGTTTCCACGGCCGCGCGCAAGCGGCCGTGGATGCACAAGCGGCCATTTTGAATATTTTGGTGACGCACGAGCGGCCATTTTGGAAGTTTTGGCACCCGACGTCATCCCAACTAGCCAGACTGCTGCGTGAAGTCACCGGAATTAGTGCTGTAGCCTGACGTCAAGCTAGTGTCGATGTCAGTAGGCGCGCCAAGGAAATATTGACTTTAATATCAAAATAAAATATCTTATGAGCATTGCCTGAGCTTCACTCTTGCTCAGAGCCGTCTCTGCATACAGGAGATTTGTATGACAGAGTAAACTCACATTTGAAAAATGGTGTAAGTACCCCTTTAAGCAGCGCTTTGGGTTGCAGTGGCCGGTGATTTAAGAGGAAATGTTTAGGCCTTGAGCGGTTTGGCTCTAGCGCACCAGAAATTCGACGTTAAAAGAAATAAGCTCTGTGCACTACTGGTTATAATGGTCGTCTTCACTTTCACCGCCTTTATCGTGGATTGTGAAATGACAACAATCATTCTAGCGCACTACAGGCGCTTTGTCGAAGGTAGTAGCAGACGGTCTCCCCACGCGGCACCGGCGCAAGAAGTAAATGCAACGCTCATCGGTCGTATTCTTACACGGAACTGCCGATTTTTTATACAGCGGCTGGGCGCGTTGTGTCAGCTCTTTCTGCGGGACGGGAATGGAAGCTGCAACATTTGTACGGGCGCAAGACTAGCGGTGACAATATTCATGTCAGGGCTGGCGTGCGTTCGAGGAGCAAACCGCGACAACACGAACGCATGTGAAACGGATGCAGATTAGTCCCGCATCTCCCTGAGATTCGCCGGAAAGAGAAGGAAAACACGCACATTTTCTCTTTGTGCCTTATTATTTCTCTCATATTTCATTCACCCATCAAGCAACAAATTAAACAAGCTACACATGTCGCGTAGAACAGGTATCACAGTGTCGCACGCTACTGTGGGCGATGTCAGAGCACAGATTGCAACGTAGAGGATCGACGTCAGAGCACTGACAACTACGTAGGGTCATTCCTATTAGTACGTCATCCTCTGCTTCTTTGAGTTCGCGCCCGCAAGACCAAGGGAAATCGGCACTCAGCTTGAAATTTGACCAATTTCCGCGGCACGTAGCGTTGCAAATTTTGGCAAACGTGATCTTGAACAACCAGTGTATGCATTGCACTTGTCAGCTCAAAATGGTTAGACCTGGCCCTTTAAAACACTAAGACGGCTGCAAAATGTTCATACACAAAAAAACAAAAAAATGACGACAATGATTTTGGCGACGTTCATAACCACCATCAAATTAAATAGCCGATGATTTTTTTTTCTATAACCTTATGATCTGCGAAGTGCTATATGCATGGCTTTTGTAAAGTTCACCTAAGCAACACACGAGAACAATGAACCAAAGTTCCGTGTAGCACAGAAATCTTTCACGCCCCATAAAACTCACACATTGCAAAAAAAAAATGTGCAGCATGCAAAGTTTTTCAAGCAACCTATATTCAGTTACTCAGGAAATAACGGACGACATATATTATGACACTTGAAATATCTCATATTTTCGTTAAGCTACCTCTTAGGTGGTCCTGAAGCTGCTATGACACTTGAAATATCTCATATTTTCGTTAAGCTACCTCTTAGGTGGTCCTGAAGCTGCGCTCACTGACCAAGTCAGGGTGAAAACACGGAGACGTTTCGGGATCGTACGGGTTCCGAAAGATCTTTGTCCTCATCATGATACCGGACCAGACGTACTTTCGTCGAACACTTGGCTGGCTCACAGGTGTTGCGTGTTTTCAAGTATATCTTCACAGTTTAAGTAACAGGAGCGTAAGCCGAGGGGTTCGCGGATCGGTTTGCGTGTTAAATGAAATTAAATTGGACAATTCGGGAGAATGACTACACGGTTCGCCGTTATTTTTTTTTATTGCTGTCCTAGGAGACGAGTCAACTGAGGGGCTATCGGAGGGTAAGTGTTACCTTGCCGTTTTTATCTTATCTTAACAAAACAACGCTAAACGTATCGCAGCGTGAGCAACACACATTTTCTTTAATTAAGCTTGAATATTTTCAATACACTTATGCGTGCAATTTTCTGAAGCGTTTTAACTTGTACTGCTCTTTTTTTTTTCCTCATTTCTTCTGTTTTTTCTGCAAAACAAGCCGTCTTTTTAAGCGACCCGGTGAACGAAATTATTGTTCCGACAACTGTTGAAATAGTCATTGTGATTACGGCTGCCTTGTTTGTGTCGTGGTTCCATGGTATAAACTGTCATTTGCTGGCTTGTGGCGTACAATATGTTTGTTTGGGCACATCAGGCTACAGCATGAGGGCTGATACCTGAACATCTCTGCGTTAGTGAAATCTCTGCCTTGTGACAAGGAATTTCCCATTCGATGGTGGTTTGACATGTTTTCACTTCTAACGCAGGCGCGCGGTATCATCACTTAGTGAGGGTCTAAGTTGTAATATCAATAAAAATTCCTTACAGAAGTTAGTTTGGGTAAACCCATCAGCAAATATCAAACCAAATGCATGTATTATTGTTTGCAGCACGCCGAGCGACCTTCTTGCAAGCTATTGATTGCAAATCTGTTCTGCGGAAACCCGCAAGGTGGCGGAAGGGTTAAAGCTATTGATTAATGACAGCGTGGTGTTTGGCTTTTTACATTTGCGGGCTGGTTACGGTTTCCAGCTGTTGTAATTATTACTTTACATATTGTGAAGAGACTAGAATTGTACATCCAAGACACTTCAAAGTTTGTCCCTCTCTCCACTGCAAACAGATCATCACGCCATATTAAAACATAGTTTCCGTAAAAAATTTACGTTTGCTTCAAATAATATAGTAAGTTAAAAAAATATGACTGTTCATCCCTCTTTCAGAGGAATCGTTCACAGCACGAAAGTGAAACGTGTCTCTGTTGAAATAGTTCCAGATGTGTTATGTAAATACTATTCACACAGCTTTTATTGCAATTGGGACAGCATCACAGCTTTCTACATGGATGCACCCATGTTGACACCTACTGCCACATGTCCGTTCAAAATTCCAATCCTACTTAGTAGTGTCATTCGTAGCCCGGTATGTTTCCACAAGCTCAGATCCACGATCGCGAGAGGTGCAGTTCGCAGGGTACCTCTCGAAAGCTTAAAAGCGTTGCGATTAACGCTCGCGCTTGCGTCGTTGGTCCGACGGAGTCGTTACTGCGCGGCGCCGGGCTGAGACGTTCCTGCCGCGCTTTGTCGTAGCACTTTACTATACCGCTCCTAGATGGCTGCGCGATGCCTACCAAAGCGGGAAGCAGTTATGACGGGTTTGCACCAAGAAAACTGTGAGCGCTTGTGGTTCACCGTCATTGGTGGTTCAGTGTTAGAATACTCACCTGCCGTGCCGCGTTTGTGGCGTCGGTTCAACGCGGCAGGCTTCTGTGCCCGAATGTAGTGAAATCGGAGGGTCTATTGGCCAGTCCGTTTGATCAGTGAAACGTTGACACCGAAGCTCCATTTAGTTATGGTTCCGTGAATTTTTCTGTGCGTTGACAAAAGCGCATTTACTCTACAAATTGCGCAAACACCACAATTCCCTCCCGTCCACTAAAATTGAAAAAGGGCACACATGGGTGGCAAACATCAATTAAGATCGTGCACGAAACATCAAACACATGCGGCAAGCCAAACAAGGCGACGCATGCCGCGAAACGGAGAACGCGTGAAAAAAAATTCGGTAGGTCCCGCGCATTGTGGGAATCGGCTTCATGCCAAGCAGTCAGCGAGTACTTCTATGCTGTACCTTATGGCTTTGAGCCAAGCGTTACGACGTCGATCGACCTGTTTTTGTAAGTGTAGTAGCTATGTGCACAACGTTGGCTTACCAGGCACGTCGACAACACTGGCGTTTAAAGGGTAACTTATAGTGCGACATAGCGCAGACCTCAGGTTAGAGTACATGCGTCAGTACTACAGAAAATAAGTGCACTTTATGGTGCAATCATGTGAATATCACACGTAACTTTCGTTAATGCATTCCACGGGGGTCGAGAAATGCTTCAATATAGCTTACTAAATCATATGAATATAAATGTAATGTTTATTAGACTGCTATAAAAGCGGAGCCAGCACTGGAACCACATATGTTAATCTGATATGACAGCTGTATCCTAGGAGTACATATATAGTGTTTATAGCTTTCTTGTACGATTAGATGTAAGATTAGATAGGCAGCACCACAAACACAGTTGACGTTGCAGCGACATTACGCCTGCGTAGGCTGTTTTTTCAAACCAGTTTATATACCTGGCGGGGCTCTGTGGTAGGCTATCTGATTGCCACGCGGAATGCTTGGGTTCGATTCCTTTGGGATCCTAATTCTTATTCTTTCTATTCGCCTGGTCAACGCTGCCGATGTCGGTGTTTCTTAGCGCTCTCTCGTTTAAATTACCAATGTCTGTTCTCGCCGTTCCTGGGTACACTCTAAGACGCAAAGGTACGAAATGGGAGTAAGTGCTGCATTTCGTCCCCGCAACAGGCAGTTAGTCCCCGGAGGGATTAACTGCAAGACGAGGGTGCCGTGCGCAAAGCGAGGGAGGAACTGTTAGACCACAGGGAGCAACGTTTACTCCCACGGAACTTTCCGGAGCAGTGGCGGCCTCGAACGAATGGTCAGCATGCGCGTATTCAAAGAGTCCGCTAAAGAAACGAACTGTTAACAGTTTATTTAAGTGTAAACGGTCTTGTCAACTACGGCAACTGCGGCCGAAGTAAAGTAATATCGTTCATATGGCATAATAATTAACAAATGTGAAAAAGCTCCCACACACACACAAAAAAAATGTGCTCGCGCCCAAGCTGTATCAATGCGCGGCGTGGTGTTCTCGTCGTATGCACGGCAAGCTAGGACTCGGCGGTTTCGCGGTGTGTTGTGGATGTGTTCTCGTTTCGTGGTTGCGATTGCTGTCACAGTTGTGGTGCACTGAATCATCTTCGCGATGTGGTAAACGTGATCTGCTACTGGAATGAAGTGCTACGCTATCGAAATGCTACGCGCCGACTGGGACATCGCCTGAGAGGTGAGTGTAAACAAGGCTGCCATCAGTCCGCGCGATATTACCTGTGTGCAGTTGATATGTAACGATCACCGCTTGTTTAACATTCACGTTCTGCGCGAACAAAACACGCATGATTCATGAGCTCGCGCGATACAGCGTCGCAAGTGCTGCTCCGCCTGCTATAGAATTACAAGCATGATGTCTGGGCCATCTAAACATGGTAACCTCGGTGAAGGCTCAACATTAGCTGTAGCAAGTACAGCTGTTCAAAAATAGTTTTGTTTTCAGTGCTGCCCAAATAAGCGTTGTTTATCAGAAATATTCGCGACTTTTTAAAAGAAAATTGACATAAACTCCGCACAATATCTTCTATTGCAAGGTAAACAAGTCATTTGGGAAGATTGGCTGTTAAAATAGTATGTCTAGCTAAAGGCTTAGCACCGCTAACACGGGCAGTCGGCGACGGCATCGGCGATTTCGCTCGTTTGTAGCGATGCTAGGAATCACTTAATTTTTCTATCTCTCAAATGAAGAACAAGCTTTATTGATAAATAAGTGGGCCCACAGCGGGTCGCTGTGAAAGCGTGAAACGTTACACTCGAGGACGGGTTTTTCGAACTTCATAACACATTCTGAACTGTTCCATTTCACTATATGACAGGTTCTGTGAAAGAGCAGTTTTCATCTCATTTTTACGCATGCAGCATTTCTAACAGACGCCTTGTGACGTAACTGCAAGTGTACGAACAGTTCTGCCGGAAATATTAATGCTCCTGCAATTACATTTTCAGGAAATCGATGAATGAGAGCGTTGTGCCTCCTGAGAAACGTCTTCAACATCTTGCAGCTATGAACACGCTCTCAGCAGCTGTCGATGATGCTGTTGCACTTCCTGACGTCGGCTGGACAGCATCAATTCGGATAAAACATTGCACTTTTCATTGTCTCTCCTATAATACAGGGAAGCCATCCTATTTTCTGTATTCAACAAAGTTGTACAATTTATGTGTACACACGATGCTGCAGAATTGACACGAGTCGTTGAATAAACTTGGTTGTTTCTTTAGACGTTTTCGTTTTTTTGTCATTATGCAGACATTTTCGCTGAACGATATAACCAACCGTGTTCTGCACAGTGAGAAGCGAGCAAGCTTGGCACGTCGACGGGCCCGGAGGATATATGAGAACGTTTATACATACATACATTCATCGAGCGCCCATATTAGCTCGAAACACGCGCGCAGAAAAACCAATCCAACGCATTTTACACTTTCATGAGCGTGATCACCGAATGGTTGCTTGCGAAACACCGAAGGCTGAAGTCTAATATAAGGAATCTTGCTACTTTGACTAACATGGCAGAACGCGCAGCTTCCAGACGGTGCCTGTTCATTCACTCTGCGACATACTGGCGTGTGGTAAAGTGGTTAGCGTACGCGACTGCTGATTAAATGGTCACGAGTTCGAATGTGTGTTTGTTGTGAATTTTCTGTAGTTTACTTCTGAATTTATTTCTGTGTATGAATTGTATATGTCGTCAAATGCGTGTATCAACCTCCAAATTCTCGGTAATCCAACCAGAAACTGTAATAAATTGACTTTTTTTTATCGAGAAGGAGCAACTGTTAGTCCCATCAGGGGTAAAAGTTCGTCCCTACGCAGCTACCATGCAAAAAGAGGAATAAATCAGTTACTCCCTAAAAGGGGTAACTTCTACACCCGACATTTCGTCCCTGAAAACAACTGAGGACTAACAGTTCGTCCCCTGACAGTTACTCCCTAAAGGACGAATCGTTCATCCTTTAGGGAGTAATGGTTGTGGCAGTGCAGTTACCCCCCAAAAGGACGAACCACAGACCCCTTTTCGTCCTTTGCTGCTTAGAGTCTAGATATAGGCTGTCGATCACCTGTGGCGCATACCCGTACACCGCGGCCCGTGGTAACTGGTATGTGCCACAGTTGTCTGGAGGAAAGGGTTTGACGACCTACGCGACAGGCTTTCCAGGTTATTCATGGCATGACCCAACAGTCATGTTCGTCAAGTC
Source organism: Rhipicephalus sanguineus (assembly GCF_013339695.2). NCBI lineage: Eukaryota > Metazoa > Arthropoda > Arachnida > Ixodida > Ixodidae > Rhipicephalus > Rhipicephalus sanguineus. The sequence goes on along the minus strand of NC_051182.1, from coordinate 38,323,955 downwards.
CTCTTACCCTCCATGCCTATTTTGGTCTACATCAAGTTAAGGAGGCGATCATGAGAGCATCCAGACGTAGGCGGCTAGATAGATAGATAGATAGATAGATAGATAGATAGATAGATAGATAGATAGATAGATAGATAGATAGATAGATAGATAGATAGATAGATAGATAGATAGATAGATACGTTGATAGAAACGCATAAAGTGTCAAAGGTTCGCTAAGAAATGCTTCGCATTTAAAACGCATGTACCATGCTGCTCAAAAAGAAAACACCAGAGGAGTTTCAAAGCGGGATTTCTGCACACACATTTCGGATTGGGTTGTAGAATCGTTGGTGGCTATGGTTCGAAATTTTCCATAACCTCTGTGCCATCCGCTAAACATATTCAGTGGTCATTCATATTCAGAGTGAAATGGTTCCTCCATTTTAACAGCGAAGCTATTCTTAGTCGAATACACGGCTTGTACACGCTGCCAGGAACAACGAATTGACACAAAAAAGACACACATAGGGTGAAGCGCGTACTAACAACTGTTTATTTTTGCGCCACTCACTTCCTTATTCTAAAAAGACAGGGCATACAAACACGGACACAAAAATAAGTCAGGACACCACAAACGCCGACTAACAACTGAAGAGACGCACAACGGCGGAAAAGAAAGAAGGCACGAAAACTTATCTGCGCACGCCCATGCAACAGGCCAACCTATCAATCCGGCACGCGTGAGGGGTCTACGTGGAAGATAACTGTTAAGGCATTTGATTTCATCTTTACACAAGTTAATCGACGGTTGGCTCACGCACGCGCTACCACTATTCTCGATATGCCATGCCTCAATTATCAGACGTGTTTCTTCATTCCTATGTCGGTACAAAGCTGCACATTCATTGATTTTTGGCGTGCACTTACAATCTCTACGTTGTAACCATAGATTAGAAGGCGAGCCTCCAGTTAGTGATCTTTTATGTTCTAATAATCTCTGGTTAACGCAGCGGCCCCTCTGTCCTTCGTAGAAGCGGCCGCAGCTGAAAGGAACCTTATACGCCACACTTGTACGACAATCAGCGAATTTTTTTGTGTGTTATACGAAGCAAATATCGGCCCGCTTCTTGTCTTTTACTCGCTCATTCTTCCTCTGCACAGCGGCAAAAATCTTACCTAGCTTATTACCAGGATCTTACCGGCCAGGTTACCCGGATTTGTTAACAATGAACATGCGTAGTTATGTTCTTTAAGCACTGCGTTAAGACACCGGCCCGTCTGGGCGATGCATTTTTTTTTTTCACAAGAAATTGAGACGCCGTGCACAACACCATCTGTGCAGTCCACAAACTTGTTCCTATGTTTGACAGTACAAATTTTCCCTTGCCTTCAATTTGAAAGTCCCTTCAAAGTCACTTCAATTTCAGGGCTACCGTAAAAACAACATCGAAGTCGTGTTTGGCAGCAATTGTCTTAATCCTATGGGAGAAGTGATGAACATAAGGGATGACCACTAGCTTTCGCGTTTGTCCACTCGGGCCTAAGCGAGGAGGCGCCTTCTTGCAAGAAGTGACGTTGCGCATTTCCTTCTCGGCTACCGAGCAAATCTGCTTATCAGGGCATCAGGCCTGCTTAAGCCTAGCAACCTGTCTAGCAATGCTATATTGAACAGCGTGCCTACACTTTTTATGGCTTGTTATATGCATTGAAATATGAAACTTAGGTGGGTAGATGAGATTAAGAAGTTTGTAGGTATAACGTGGCAACAGAAAGCACAGGACCGGGTTGATTGGCGGAACATGGGAGAGGCCTTTGCCCTGCAGTGGGCGTACACAGGCTGATGATGATGATGATGATGATATGCATTGCAAGGCCACACCTTTTTTGACAGGTTTCGAGTGGCCTGAGTCAAACCTAGGAAGATCCTTCTCTCCCCTCGGAAAGTATTTCCAGGAGGTCCTGAACATTCAAATTATTTTTAGCAGGCACTATACTTGCTGCAAATACTTTCCGAGGGGAGTCAAGGATCTTCCTTTTCTCCATATGCGACAGGAATCTGAGTGATATTAAACTAAGGCCTAGAAAAATAGCGCATGCGGAATTCTCAGCTTTTTTATCAGAATGAAGGACCTCAGAATTGATACGAGACTTCCTTGTATAGAATGTTTTTGCTTGTCTATTATGCAAAAGTCAAACGATACTCAGTTGCAGAAAATAAATTTTTGACAAAAATATTTGCGACAGAGAAGTGGAAATAACAGACACTATTTGAAAGCAAATTTTAGGGTCAGTGAACGTGTTACGTAGAATGTCTGGGCATTTCAAGAAAGCGGGCTGTCATAAGACGGGGGTAACAGAGGCATTGCGAGGACAAATGCGCAAAGGTTGCGTTTTGCTCTCAACATACTCCCAGAGTAAGAAGTGTAGATTGGGAGAGTTGGTTCGTCGTACTTGAACTGGTATAGCGCATTACAGGGAAGAAGAAATGGCCGAGCAGACCGACGCAAGAGGACACTCTGTCCTCTTGTGTCGGTCTGCTCGGCCATTTCTTCTTCTCCGTATGCGCTATACTAGTTCAAGTACTCCAAAGTAAACCGTACTCCGGGCGTTGCAGGTCTGTATGATGCACCCTGGCATTAGCTTTTAACCAGGAAGTTACTGTTCAACTTGGAAATTAGTTGTCGCTGAAAAGGAAAGCGAGAGAAAAAAATGAAAAGAGGTAAATTTATGCATTTCTGGCGTTTTGTTGCTTCGACGAGTCACTGTCAACGTTTGTGGCGCGGTTAGCGAGACGTGCATATGTATATAACTGCTCGCTTCTATGGACTTGAGCAAACGTTTCCGCATGATGCACCATACACTCCGAAAAGAATGCTACTGTTCGTTACTGCATTCCGAGCTCTTGTACCTAGAACACGCGCGCGTGCACGCATAAATAGTCCTTAAAATAGTAGTTGGAACGGAAGCTAGAAAAGCTCAGTTTTTCCTGCGTCAATATTTCGCAAAATTCCCGCTTCGCTTTCCATGGTATTGCCAAGAACAGCTAAAAAACACAAGACAGGAATGCAGAGAAACCAATAGAGGTACTACATGGGACCGCATTTCCTGCCGTGTTTCATTTCGCGCGATTTCATCTACGGATAAGCTAGCTCACATTCTGAACTTAGCAAACTGCTTTAAAGTTGTTTGCCTGTCTTTTATAATCTTACAAATACAACGAAAGAAACAGCGGCTTGTACATGCAGAACTTTTGTTTGGCGCATTAAAAACGTGTGTTTCCGCAGTACCTACACTTCGCTGTGTTTTGAGAAGCCAATGAGCAAGTCTGACGATCTTTTAGAACCGCCACGCCCAATATTAATTTGCCTCTCTTTTTTAGTAGTATATCACTGCATAATCTCTGCCTTCTTCAGAAGCATTTCTAGTATACTGGCTTGTAGATTCAATTACTTGCGTCGTAATTTTACATGGCGCAAGACAAATTTAGGAATTATTTTGGATTCACGTTCATTTGATGTGCTGTTTTTGTCAGTGACTATTTTACACTTCAAGTTATTAGCATTACATCTGATAAGACAAGTTAATGCTGATCCAAGCGTACAAGCGTTCGATAATGCGATACTGCAAATGTGCCCTCAGTTAGATAGAGGGTAGCTCGAATGACTGTTCAATTGAAACTGCTATTCACAGAAAATTCTTCATGATCCATACGAGATGACTCACTCCAACCATACGGCTGGGTGTCAAGTGTGCTGCAACTTTAGGGGCTCGGTCATCGTCTCCTGAAGTGTCATGTTGTCAATTAGCGTCCCGATCAAAGTACTGTAATAGGCCGAAAGAGCGCGCTATAGGGGAAATCAACTCGAAATAGGTCAAGAGAGGGCACCACTGCATCACAAATGAAGGTTTTCTTTCCCGCCATATACGCTGAGCTGGCTGCACGTTTGGAACGCGAGCGCTTGCTTGCCTGTGAACGCCAGCGGTGCCGAAGGGCTAATTTATCTGTACGAGCTTGCGAAGCGATAGCGAAACACCAGCGCTGGGAGTTAGGCGCTGTTCTACGAGAGAAGAGAAGAGGAGGCTAAGTACCTGCAAATGCTAGGTAACTCTCAGATTCGGAAGACTCAGACGGAAGACGAGCGCCAAGAAAGACAGGCGAACCCACAGATTTGACTCAGACAAACACGAGCCAAGCGTCAAGCACCAAGTGCCAACCGTTATAACAATATAGCGTAAATATTTGTGGTTGTAAACTTCTTTATTGATATGTGACATGCCTTTTTAATGATTACTTTTCAATGAATCCCAACTAGCCTTAGGCTAGGGATTCAGAGGCGTTTCTTCCAATATTGAATTTTTAGAAATTGTTCTACGTCAATATCAATAAATTCAACTTCAAATTGAATTCAAAAGAGGCAGGCAAATCCTCATGTCAGCTCCGCAGCTTCTGCAATTGCCACGGTGTGGAACCGGCGCGAATTTTTTAAAAGCCTGCGTTTTTCTGCTGTCTTACGTTCTTTTGGTATTTACGAATCAATATCTCATGCTCCATTTTTTGCTGTTCTTTGCAGTAAACCTGCCACAGTCGTCGCTTGGTGAGCACTGCGTGTAGTACTATTCACGCAATTACTACTATAGTAATTAGCACATTTAGGAAGTTTTACGAACGTTCTGACACGTACTATAACCTTTTGCAGTAAAGTTTTGAGACTGATTTATTTCCTTCTCTAGAAATGATTCCGCAAAACAAATATTTGTACGCGTATGTAGCACCATTTTTTTCGGGCTAACCTGAGCTATTTATGTTAATTGCTGTGGCCGCGGCTAGATGGCACCAGTGGTAGAAAGATAGGTTGTCACTAGTCGTCTGGCCATTCTACTGTGAGTGAATGTGGAAATGTGTACGTCCACCTCGAAGACAGTGTGAACATAAGGTTCTGTGTGAAGCTTGGCAAGACACAGACGTGTGAGCTCGTTCTTGACGCTTACGGCAAGTAGACATTATTGCGGGCAAGAGTTTTCGAGTGGCGCAAGAGGTTCGTTTCGGGGATAACGTCGGTGGAAGACGGCACAAAGTAGGGGCGCCCTGCAACCTCACGGAATGAAGACAACGTGGCTCAGATCAGGGAGATCGTACAGCAAGGCTGCATCATTACAGTCCACATGCTAGCGGATGCTCTCGGCATTAGTAAGACAACATGGTACCAAATTTTGCGTGTTAACTTGGGGTAACGAAGGCTGAATGTCATACTTGTGCCGCGCTCCCTCACACAGGACCAGAAGGACACGCGGGCATCTGTAAGTGCTGATTTGCTCTCCGAGACAGAGAAGGATGCTGCATTCGTCGATGGCATCATTGCTGAAGACGAAACATGGTATTTTCAATACGATCTTCAAACAAACAGGCAGAGCGCCGAATGGGCATCTGGACATCTGGACCATGAGCATCGGGACAATGGAGCCTTCTCCACGGTAACGCAAGGCCCTACACTGCTCCCAGCGTGACACAATTTCTCGCCAAGCACAGCATACTGTACTACCGCGTCCGCCATACTCGCCTGATCTCTCCCCACGCAATTTTTTCTTGATTCCTCGTGTGAAGAGAGTCCTAAATGTTCGCTGTATGGGGAGCGTGGAGACCATTCAAGACGCCACTACAAAAGAGCTGACAGCCCTGCCAAAAGAAGCGTTTTCCAACTGTTTCCAAGACCTCAAGAAACGTTGGAAGCTGTGTATAGACTGCAAGGGAGACTATTTCGAAGGGATGCTGCACAAACAATTTCAATGTTAAACGCATTTTTTTTTTACTGGACTCATTCTCGGAACATTACGAACAAAGGTAGTATTCTAATGCCACTTACCGTCATCTTGCATGCCCAGTTCAACGGGCAGAGCACCCTGCTCATGCGCTGTGGGAATTGTCTGAGACCAACCATTGGACGAATTTTCTTACTCAGTATGCAACAGGGCGAATGTGCCGTATTTTTTAGTGAAGCTATTAGCGTGCCCCGTGTGATTGCACGGGAATCTTTTGAAACAAGTGCATGCTTTGGATCGTGGAGGCGACGCTCTTATATGCCAGCTTCACTACTGTGCCACGTGATGGGGCACCGTCTCCGGAGGAATGCTCGAGACAGCGGCCCCACCACCTAAACTACATACACATGAAGCGTTTCAACAGTAAAATTATGGTGTGGCTGCGTTTATTTAATAAGAATCCCATTAACACCCACATGTATCGCTACAGGGTTTCTGCTGGAATTTCACAGCATAGCTTTTCTTATTATGCGGTCTTCCTCTTGTTGGACATGCTGCACTGCCGCTGTGTAACACAAGTGACTCTTGCTTGAGCACTGTGAGTCCTTCGTTCAACTGAGGTTGCACATTTTAGTCTACTAATGCCTTTCTAATTATTGCCGAAGGAAGTAACGCCTCTGAGGCAATTTCTATCAGAAATGACCATGTACATTCTAGGCACCATAATCCGCTGCATGAAATGGGCTGGAGGACGATTAAATCACTTAGTATCATGCACACTAGAGCGCTGACTGAAAGGAGAACATGGAAAAGGCATCGGCTATAAGGAAATGGTTACTTCGCGCTTCTGATTTCACACTGAAATGTCTCCTATATAAACGCATAACAGCTGCTGCTTCGTGTCCTAGTTTCTCTGTCTTCGTATTATAAGTAAAAGTTTGTTCGGGGACCAACTTGTATAAAGGCCATTTAAGCATTCTCACTGTCCGAGAGCGTTTGTAAATTATACAAAATTTGACGAATGTTTATCAAAGACAGTAAGTGTGCTCAGACAATCAGAAATAAAGAAAGCTGGGGGCTATCAAACAATAAGAAGGAAATACATTGATGCCATTTTCATACATTTTGAAACTTATATATTCATGACTACAAGATGGAACACATAAATCATAAAGGAATGAGGAAGTAGATCAAATCAAATTGCGATAGGGTTACACTTAAACCCACCTATTCGCATTTGTCTTTGCGCACACATTGCGAAGGTGTCCTTTCTTTGCAATAATATGTTTACATATTATGTGAGCTTTTAGCAGAAAGGAACCGGCTTGTACTTTGTGCACAGGTTCTAGCTGACATATGAGAGGAGGAAATTGAGCTCGATGTGATTACACTGGTGCTTTTTTGTACTTTAAGATTTTATTTCGCGCAATCTGTACTGCAGGTTTTCAAGAGAGGTAAGTACACATTTATGTAATTTATAGCCATATTTTTTGAACGTCGAATCGACGATGAATGTTCCGTAATTAAATTAAAAATTGATCAGCAGGCGCACCTCTTCGTTAGCTGTCGTCTTACAACGTCCTGCCCCAAAACTCTTCGCGCCGGTAAAGAATATTTCTCGAGCCGGTAAAGTATTCGAACTTTTCTTTCTAAAATGACATAGGTGTTTACTTCCTGGCTTCGTTTCCACATCAACATCATAAAGGCATGTAGCAGCGCCTGTCTCTAAACTTCACATGCCCCCTGCATTTTATGAAAGTTCGGTTTTTTTAATTACGTGTTGTTTCTCGACAGCAGCTAGGCATCTTGTTAGACCGTCAAGATTTTTATTCCTCAGTTATATATTGTTAGGAGCAATTACAAAACAGTGCAGCTGCCTACTGGGTATTGCGAACAACGGAATACCAATAAAAAAATCACAGCATATCCACGGAGTGAATGATGATGAGTGGGCGAAGCTGCGGAGGTTCATCGTTAAACCGTGTATCTTCCGTGAATTCTGCCCAGTACATCATCACCGACGTGATATCGGGCGCGTTTAACTAAAGGTTCGATGAGAGTTATGACGACTTGCAGCTCACTTTAATTTTACATGTACGCTGTGAATTTTCATTGTTTAATCACGCACAGGAGAAATCGCACACGCGCACTACCTTGGAGGTCAAAATCCAGTGCCTATATATACGGGGTGGTCAGTGAACGGTTGTGCAGCGCGAGCGGTCGGTTGTTTCAATCAAGACGCTGCCGCGACGCTGCCTCGCGACGCAGCCTGCGTCGGCGCCGCTGCGCCGCGAGGCAAGATAGGGGGGGGGGGACCGTAGGAAAGGAGAAAGAGGGGGAAGCGCAGCAGAGGAGAGGACGATACATATCACGTACTGTCGCAGCGCATTGTCTTTAGGGAGCCTTCATGTGTGCACGCCCCCCTCCGTTTTTACGACTGGTTACACACTACTACGACGGGGACGAACGGGTGCCGCTATAAGGAGCTTCGCCCTTAAAATTTCGGTAGCTAATCCTAGTGGCACCAGGCTGGAATAACAGTGCAGCTTGTGGCCGACATAGCTTTTGTCGGCTTCTACAACCTGGAAAAAAAGTCGTTGCTAGGTTGCCCTAGGCATTGCAAGACTTGGCAATGTGGAGCGCAGAACTATATTGCTTCGAGAAGTGTCGTCGCGGCTATCTGAAGCGAACGATTAATTAGTGTGTTCCTAATGAGTTAGACCTTAATTCGATTTGTTAAATAGAAGGTCCTGATTAGCAAGATCCTAAAGAGCAAGTTCTGATTAAGAAGATATTAATTTGCAGGATATTATTTAGCACTGTCTTGCGTAGGCGTAATTATCAATAAACCTTCATTAGCCTTAGTTGGCAAGGTCTTACCAAAATGAAGAACACGACAAAGAATGCGCGCGCCGGCCGAGTAATGCACTAGAAGGTACATGCCGAAACCCATGACGATAGTATTTGTTCACTCTGCACAGCCTAACGTCGTGCCTAAACTGCTCCGCTGGTAAAACTGGAATGATGCCACAAAGAAGCTGTGTTGCTACGTTTGAGCATCACCTGAACAAATATGTTTCACGGTTTATTAGAAACTCGTCAGTGCCAATTTCGAAGTAGTGTAACTGGCATTTTACCTCTGCGCTATTATTTGCGACAGCATGCCAAGAACGTACGATGACAATTCAAACAAGTGGATCGAAGCTCACGTCGACACTGCAATGAAAATGTAAAAAACGTACGGAAAAGTCCGTGGAAGTAATATATAGGGAACAGTCATGCTATAGAAAGCTGAAGAACAGCACCCATAGACACATCTTACGAGCTATCTTGAAAGGTTCGAGGTTTAAAGGCTCTTGCAGAGGAGGGCATCTCAGTAATTTTGTAGAAAAGCCAGCGTTAGACAAATTGTGCACGTAATGACGCACAAACAAATTGGGGGACCCTTAAGCTTCGCCTTTAAGAGTTGAACGCGAAAGCGAAATCTGGCCCCTAGTGCGCAGTTCAACCACTAAGTGCATGCTTATTAATGTGTGTTGTTACACACACACACACGCACACAGACACACACACACGCGCGCGTGCGCGAATGGTACAGGTTTTTGATCTAAAGCAAGAATCGCATGGCCTCCAAGATATACGCCGCGCGCTCGCCATCTCGGAGGCCATGAAGAGTCTCGCAATGCCTCACAGATGGCAGCACATTATATAGAGTTTGCTGTTTGCTTGATCAACGCCTCCGCAAGCCGGCGTTGGCTTGATATGTTTTCCGCTAGATGGACATAGTTGTCCAATTTTGTTTGAAAGTTCGTGTGTGTTTTTAGCGGCGATGGCTGCACTATCCCGGCCTTTTTCGACGTAGTTTGATGGCCTCCCAAATCCGCCTACAAATCGCCGAATGGGCTCGTTTTCGTGGTGACACCTGCCGAACAAAATGCGTTAGGAGACTCCTTCCACTACATGGCATTTATGTAGTGTTTTTTTTCCGAAGCAGCTGCAAGTAACATCGTGGCTTTGTGGTACACCTGCTTGCCACGCGAACGGCCCGGGTTCGATCCTCAATTGCACCGAAGAATTTATTCCTTATTTTATTTGCTTCTTTCTCGATGTTTCGGTCACGGACGATTTCTTGCTCACAACCAACTGTGCCGACATGGACGCCGACGGCGGAATTTCTGCGACACGAGCTCTCTAACGCTATCGCGTTAAAACAGAGTCGAAGGAAGGGTAGACACGACACAAGCGCTGTGTCTTAAAGAGTGTATTATCTGTGCGTGCGTGATCACGTTACTTTCTGAAGCGTTCCTCTGATACTATACATAGCAATTTGTCATTTCTAGTGAGTCTAGAACTTTCCTCTTTAATTGCCCCTGTGCAATCATTGCAATCAATGTTAACAGCGGAGGCGCTTATGCTCGAGCTTCGTACGCTGATGTTCTCAAAACGAGCGTGGACGTCACCATGCATCGCCTAACAACGCGTTCGAGGAAGGAAAGGAAGAAGACAGGAAAAGAGACGTGAGGCGATGCGACGCCGGAGCACTTGCACGATCGCGTACCTTTGGCGTTCGTTGGGCATGCTACCGACCTCGCGTCGCGGAACGCGAAGAGGAACACTACGCGCGTCGTGTCTTCCCTCTAGCCTGGCCGGTAATTTTAAGAGGGCGAGTGGGGAACGCGGTCTACAGGCGCGCGAGAGGAGGGCAGCGTAGGAGAGCAGACAGAGGGGGAAGGGACGCTATTCGCTGGCGCTCATTGTGGCGCTGCGCAGGAGAAAATTTCGGCATCTCGAGCCCGCATTTCAGAGGAGTCAACCGAAGCAAGCGCTGGACTGAATGCGCGCAGCGCTCTACCACTTGAAGGAGAGGAGAGAGGAGGAGAGTAGCGCATGCGCCGCGAGAGCAGAAGCGAGAACGCAGGAGAAGCGCAAGCAGGTGCAGCTAGAGAAGTGGAGAGAGTAACGCGCAGCTGTTGGAGAGAAGGGAGGAGGAGAGCTGCGCATGCGCAGTGTGAGTGCGGACTAGCACGCCGCGGGACATACCCCTGAGCAAGAGACTCCTTCGCATCTAAAACAAAATAACATTTTTTGGAGAGACGGTATTAAATCCCGCGTACCCACGGTGGAAAGGCGAGCGTCGTAGCCACTCGGCTATCCGGGCACGCTAGCAGAACAAGCATTTATGGAAGCCGTCTGATTGTATTGCTATAGGTGAGAGAACAAGAAAGAATAGAAAAAAAGAGAAAAAATAGACAAACCAGGAGAGACAAGTAAATAGTGAGATAGAGAGACTCAACGTGGCTTTCCCAGGCTTTACTGCGCCTGTCTATGCTCATCTGGATCTATCTAGACTTAATTGGCTGTCTCTAGGCTAGGCTTGGCTGGTAGGCTAAGGAAGGCCGTCCCGCTCCGCTGTTCCTTCAGGCTTGACACCACCAGTGCGAAGCTGCTGAATTTTTTTTCTGTCTCTGTTCTTATAACTATGCTGCATATCTCTCACACACAAAAAATCTGCATGAAAATATTTGATTTCAATTGCAAGAAGCGATACTTTTCTATACAATTTCTTAGTCATCCCGCGTAGCAAGAACTAAAGCTGAAAAATGATTTAAAAAGCTTCGTTGAATAAGTTCAAAAAGATGTATAAATTAGGCTTAGGATCTGATCCTTCAAACTTCTCATTCGCGCTTTTCATGGCCTGTGCAGCGAGCATGATGACGACTGGTCGCAACGCATGATGGTGCTCTGCTGTTTCTTCCTGGGCGTCATCGTCGTCGTGTGTATTCTCTTTTTTACCTTCGATTTACTACTTGAAGGTACGTGTGCACGAATTCCGTAGCTTCAGTGTTAGTAAGTTTCTTCGCTGCTGTCACAGTTACCAAACGTATATGTTTTATTTGTATATACCGGCACGTTCTGATATTGGCAGTTAGTGAGGCCACCGCCGTGTGCGAGCGAAATAGAAAAATAATTAAAGGACCGATTGCGTGATCGCTGATTCAGCGTTAGTAGCTATGTGAGCATTCTTCCGCCTAAGACACGCATTGCCGGATGGCGGCAGGTTGAGGTTGGTCTTACGCAGTGTCGGTAACATGGCAAAAACATTTTCAATTTCTGTAAAATATATCAAAATTATTGCTGTGATGAACGATTGCTGATAATTTGGGATTGAGTATGTGCAACGTCAGACAGAAATTTGCGCAATGACGCTTGTTCTCTGATTTCTACTAATTTCTTCGAAGAATATAACCATAACTAAATTACTTTTATGTGTCCCTAATGAAATTTTGTTGACCACCCACCGCCATATTTCACCATAATGGTTGGATGTCTTTCATCGTAATAGTGGATATTTTAGTGTACATGGTGCTGGAGTGGTAGGTGGCGTTGTGTCTCCCTCCGGGCATGCGAGAAAACTGCCTTTTCGGTCAGTTGACTACCCTGAGCCGGGAATGAAATGCAGTGATTAATCACATCAAGAAATTCATATGGCAGGCGTCTCCTCCGGTCCAGAGAAGACGCTCACCGTGCGTGTGAAGATTTTGATGGGAACTGCTGCTCTTTTTCAATCCACATTCAGGGTAATCAACTACACGCACATGCATAAGCTTCCCATATAATCATGTGGGTGGTGGAACAGCCCAAGCCGAATTGTTCATTCAATGTGGCGCACAAGAAGACCCACTTTGTGCACACCATGGCCACTATAATATCCACCATTTCTATGGAAAACGTTCGGTCACAATGGTAGATTATGGTAATGGATGATGGACATTTTCAAGAGGATCGTGCTTCAGGAAACTGGTGACACGACAACTAGCAATGACATTGTACGAAAATGGAAGTGATGTAGCCTCGTATGTCTTAATTAGCACCAGCCCTGGGGCTTGGTGACACAGGTCAAATGAGCAGAACACATCTGTAAAAAAAGTGCGTTTCCTTTCTTTCGAATGAGGCATTTGCATTTTTGTTGTATCCCGGCGAGTTTATTTATTTATTTATTTATATTACCCTCAGGACCAAACTGCATTGAAGCAGGGAGTGGATACAATACATGAAAAATACAAAATAAAACAGTGCAGTGGATTTAGGTAACACAACATTTCTCAAAGTTATACAAAGAATAGTAGATATCTCAAAGAAAAAATCGGCAGATCCCACGCACTGTGGGAATCGATGTAATGCGAAGCAGCCAGCAAAGAGCTGCATACATCGCCTTGTTTGTCTTTGAGCCAAATGAAATCATTCATGCCGTGGCATCTAGTCCACTATATATCGCATGTTTGCCATACACGCATGCATGCACAATGTAGTGTACACCATGCCAAAGAAACGCATATTCTGGTATATAAATGCATGACCTGTCGTTTATGTTCATCACGCACTCGTGTCATGCCATACCAATTTTGGTATATATCACGTTAACAAAATGGCCGGAAGCGCACCATGACAGTGGCATGTAAATCATACCGTACATGACATGCATAACATGATTCGCATGTTGAGACCTCTCATTTATGTTCGTCATACAGTCACATCGCGCAAAACAAATTTTGGTGTATATCAAAGGAGCGAAATGGCCGCGAGTGCACCATGAGTAGCATGTAAATCATGCCATACATGACACAAATATTATGGTTTTTCATGTTACCACCTGTCACTAATGTTCATAATACAGTCACATCGCGCAATACCAGTTTTGGTGCATATCAAGCTATCGAAACGGCCGCGAATACACCATGAGCGTGGCGTGTAAGTCATGACATACATGGCATGCATGTCATAGTTTTCATGTTACCACCTGTTATTCATGTTCTTCATACAGTCACATCGCGCAATACCAATTTTGGTGCATATCAATCTAGCGAAACGGCCACGAGTGCGCCATGAGCATGGCATGTAAATCATGTCGTACATGATTATCATGTTACCACCTTTCATTTACGTTCGTTATACAGTGGCGTCGCGCAATACCAATTTTGGTGTATACCAAGCTAGCGAAACGGCCGGGAATGCACAATGAGCGCGGCATGTAAATCATGACATACATGACATGCATGTCATAGTTTTCATCTTACCAACTGTCATTCATGTTCTTCATACAGTCACATCGCGCAATACCAATTTTGGTGTATACAAATCTACTGAAACTGCCGCTAGCGCATCATGAGCGTGGCATGTAAATCAGGCCGTACATGACTTGCATGTCATGATTTTCATGTTGCCACGTCTCACTTACGTTCGTCATACAGTCGTGTCGCGTAACACCAATTTTGGTGTATATCACGCAAGCGAAACGGACGCGAATGCACCATGAGCGTGGCATGTAAATCATGACATACATATCATGGATGTCATGGTTTTCGTGCTACCACCTGTTATTCATGTTCTTCATAAAGTCACAACGCACAATACCAATTTTGGTTTATATCAATCTAGCGAAACTGCCGCGAGTGCGCCATGAGCGTGGCATGTAAATCATGTCATACATGACATGCATATCATGATTGTCATGTTACCACGTGTCAGTTATGTTCGTCATACAGAAATGGCTCGCCATACCAGTTTTCGTATGTATCCCTTCATTTAAACGGCCGCGAGCGCCCCGAGACCATGTCATGTAAATCATGCTGCGCATGACATGCGCGTCATGATTTGCATGTTAGGGCCTGTCATTATGTTAATCATGAACTCTTGTCACGCCGTAGTTTGGTATATGTGAAATTAACGGAACGGCCGCAAGAGCCCAAAGGCCGTGGAATGTAAATCATGCTGTTCATGACATGCGAGTCATGATTTTCATGATATGACCTGTCATTTATGTTCGTGATAAGGCCATGTTTGACACACCAATTTTGGTATACATCCGATTAACGGAACGGCCAGGGAACCCAAAGGCCGTGGAATGTAAATCATGCTGTTCATGACAAGCGTGTCATGATTTTCATGATATGACCTATCATTTATGTTCGTAATAAGGCCATGTTGTGACACACCAATTTTGGTATACATCCGATTAACGAAACGGCCAGGAGAGCACAAAGTCGTAGGCGGGTAGATAGATAGATAGATAGATAGATAGATAGATAGATAGATAGATAGATAGATAGATAGATAGATAGATAGATAGATAGATAGATAGATAGATAGATAGATAGATAGATAGATAGATAGATAGATAGATACGCTCAAAGTCGCAGAAGTTCGCTAAGAAATGCTTCGCATTTAAAAAATAAAATAAACTGAAATAAAGAAACCAGAGCAGTGAGTACATGCAACACCTTCTCCTGGTTATGCAATGTTATCTAATGCTTCGGGGAAAAGTTTGCAGTCAGTGATGGCTGCGACACTTGAGGGAAGGTGGTTACAATCCTGAGATGTACGGGGAATAAGACTGAAAGAAAGACTTAGTGTGGCATGATGGGATTCCGACCTTATTGCGATGATCAACGCGGTTTTAAATGTACACAGGCCGGAGTACGAGGTCATTATTAAGTGTTGGATGTTGGAAAAGCTTATGAAAGAGCGAAAGACGGGCGACTTTGCGTCGGTGAACCAATGAATAAGTGATAAGTTATTTTTCATTTAGGTTATACTTGCAGTGCGCTTGCAGTTAGGATGAATCTAGCAGAGCTATTTTGTACCAGTTCAACAGAGGTGATAAGTCTAGCATGACTGGGATCCCATATGGCAGTTGCATACTCAAGTGTGGAGCGCATGAGAGACTTATAAAGTATTAGCTTTAAGGAAGAGGGTGCTTTGGAAACGTTACGTCGTAAGTAACCGAGCATGCGATTAGCATTGTTAATGACGCACTCTACATGAGTTGTCCAGCTTATATGTGATGTGCGCACCAAGATATTTAAAGGAGATGACGGACTCTAAGGGAATGTTGTGTAGATGATAGGTGTTAGGATTCCACTTAGTTCTGGATACGTGCATTATTTTACATTCACTGATATTTAGTTCCATTAACCAGTTATTGCACCAGCTAGCTACATTATTTAGGTCACCTCGAAGTGTTTTAGTATCACCAGCATTAGTGATTTTGCGGTATATAACAGAGTCATATGCGAACAGATGTATGTTAGAGGTAATTGAAGTAGTTAGATAATTAATATATATCAGAAATAATAAAGGTCCCGACACTGATCCTTGAAGCACGCCTGATTGTACTTCAGTGAATGGAGAATGATGGTCATTAACAGTTACGAATTGGAAGCGATTAGAGAGAAAATGTTCTATCCATCTAACAAGGCTAGTATCGATATTTAGCAATCTTATTTTAAAGAGCAGTAATTTATGGCAAACCTTGTCAAATGCTTTAAAATCTAAAAAAATTACTGTCAGCGTAGGATGAGCGATCCGGGATTTGATGCAGATGATGAGTGAAAAAAGCCTGCTGAGTTTCGGAGGAGTACGATTTTCTAAAACCATGTCCCGCATTAGCAAAATATGAGTTAGCCTCTAGAACGTTGGCGAGATTCGTGAAGATTACATGTTCTAATAATTTGCAACAATTACTTGTAAGTGATATGGGTCGGTAATTGAGAAGTAAATTTCTGGAGCCGGATTTATCGATTGTAACCATCTTCCCTATTTTCCATTCCTTTGGAAGTTGACAAGAACTCAATGATTGTTCAGAGATTTTGGTCAGTACCATAGAACTGGCGACGTTAGTGCTTTTGAGGAAGTTGGTATTATTACAGACATGGCCAGGTGCCGAGTGGAATGGTGAATTATCTATTAGCTTTATGATTTCAGGTACCTCGACAACCACGGCTTCCATTGGCATGAAATTGTATTGGTACGCATGAAGAAGTTTGATGTTACCGGATTTAGGGAACTGGCTAGTAAATGAATCCTCGATAACTGACGCGCACATGTTATCGGGAACACTATTTGTAGATGAATGTTCAAGTGATATAGCGTTGTTAGTGGTTGGGTTGATTATTTGCGAAAACTTTCTAGGATTAGTTTTTAGTGCTTCAGGTAGCGTTCTAGTTAAGTAGTTGTCTTTAGCAGTTTTTAGAGCTCTTAAATAGATGTTTGCTGCAGATTTGTAGGTTGCCCAGCGCGAAGGTGAAGGTGAGCATTTAGCTAAACGAAAGAAACGCTTTTTGCGGTTAGATACTCGTTTTAGATGACTGGAGTACGATGGCGCTTGGGGATTGGAAATGCGTGTGCGATTAGGGATGTATTTCTCGGTTAATTTATGGACTGTGCATGCGAACATGTCCCAGTTGGACTGGACTGAGCGGGATTCGAAATTGCTAATAAAATCATCGTAGAAGTGAGTTAGTTCAATATTTATTGCTTCGAAGTTAGCTTTCCGGGAGTCTCGTATGGTTTTCCGCTGCTTAGTCTTTTTAGTAGGATTAATATTGATTTCAAAGTTTAGTCAGAGATGCTCGCTGATTCCTGGTAACTATGTAAGGGGGAGGTAAGGACAGGATGCGTTTTAAGTACTAAGTTGAGAGTGCCAGCTACATTACTTGTAATTCTGGTGGCTTGAGTTACTAATTGAGTGAAGCCCTCCCCCTCCCCCTCTGTCTCCTCTCGTTCGCTGCTCTCCTCTCGCGCGCCTCTAGACCGCGCTCCCCGCTCGCCCTGTGAGAATTACCGGCCAGGCTAGAGGGAAGACACGACGCGAGTAGTGTTCCTCTTCGCGTTCCACGACGCGAGGTTGGTAGCATGCCCAACGAACGCCAACGGAACGCGATCGTGCAAGTGCTCCGGCTTTGCATCACCTCATGGTCCCCTTTAGCGGGAGCAAGTGTAATTTTTTTCCTCATCGTTCATTAGGGGCAGTTTTCCATTCGCACAGAGAGTACGCGCAGGAGGTCATGGAGGGTAAGTGCCACGCCAATCAGATCGTGCTTGTAGAAATTAGGGAATAGCTCCGACGAATAAACCTACAGCCAGAGCTATGCTACGTAGGATACCTGTAATAAATTTTAATGCTCGCGGCCCATGAGTTTTCACATATCGTGCCACTTCCTAGCAGAAGAGAGCTTTAGTAAAGCCGTGATCGCGTTCGCGTGAGCTTTTTTCGCACGCCATATCTTGGCGGTATGGTGTAACACTGTAAAGCGTGTCACTTTAGTTCGCCACATTCACATGAAAAAAATTACACCATCTCCCGCTATAGGGAACCGTGTATGGAGATGGTTTGCTTGAGCGGGAGACTGTGTAATTTTTTTAGGAGCTAGCTCGCCAGGTTCTTCAGCTGGGGCGAACTCCCTCGCCGTAAGCTGCATTCATCCATTCAAAGCGTCGTGGAACCCAACAGGAATGCTACGCGCGTCGTGTCTTCCATCTAGCCTGTTCGTAAATTCTCACAGGGCGAGCGGGGAACGCGGCCGACAGGCGCGTGAGGGGAGGAGACGCGCGTGCGCTGGCGCTCCTCGCGGCGTTGCGCAGGAGAGAATGAGGCGCGCGAGAGGGTGGAGCGTAGGAGAGTAGAGGAGAGAGAGTCGGAGCATGCACAGTGAAGCGCGGACGCCACCGCCGGACACAGCGCCGAGCAAAAGCTGCTTCGCATCTAATATATTTCAAACATGTCACTCTGGTCGTCCATATTGTGGTACCGCAACAGCTTCGCCGGCGAAGAAGGCAGGGGCGGCCGGCCTGAGAAGCGAGGAGCGTGCACGAGACTTGAAGTCACGAGCGGCCAGTGCTGAGCGATTTCGAGGAGTCATGTCAGGCGATGCAGCGCGACGACTTGACTGTGTACCGCAGCCTCCTTTTTTGGCAAAATACACTTGTTGCTACTGTGGCTCAGTATCATAACTAACTTCGCACGCCACACTACGAAAGCGAAAACATTCTGCCCAACTGCTGTGGTAGGGCGAGCCGTGGAAGGCCGCAGGTCGAAGCGATAGAGGTGCGAAATGGGAGGCGATTGCATTGAGGGTGACGGCATTCGTGGGGCTATCAGTTATATCGTTAAAAGCGAAAAAACATTCGTTGTAACAGTGCCGTCTTCTATTAAGTAGTGCACCGTCAGGACGAACGGAAGATGTTAGCAATGGTCATGAGAGATAGTTACACCTCGAAAATGGGCAGAGCTGTAAGTGAACGATGGAGCTATGGTATTTATGTTTTCCTGGTGCGACGAAACACAGGCCAGGATTTCAAAATCGGATCCTGCAGAGCAGCCTCGGCAAACTCGCCTTTTACGCTAGTGTCGCTGCCTACGCAAATTACGCAACGTTGTAGTGATAAGTTAAAGTGCGTTTGCAACCCATGGCACAAAGCTCTTCATAACAGTGCGGATGCATGCACTTTGGAGCTGATATATTACAACGTATGCTAGAGTTTCAGTTAACTCTATTAAAGCTGTCTCTCATATTTCTCTTTCATGTGGCCCACGCTTTGGTGCAGTGGTTACGGCGCTTGGCTGCAGACCCGTTACGGGTCTATCAGATCACGGGTTATATCCCGGCTGTGGAGGTTAGATCCCGATGAAAGCGATATGCCAGAGGCCCGCGTACTGTGCGATGTCAGTGCACGTTAAAGAACACCAGATGGTGGAAATTTCCACACCCCTCCACTACGGCGCGTCTCATGATCATGTCGTGGTTTTCGCACGTAACACCTCACAAAATATCATTCGTCTCTTTCACGGGCGCGTGCTGCATGGAGACCATGCAATTGCTCTTCCGACGGCGCACTCAGTACAAATGTTGGCTTGTAGGTGACTGGTGCTTTCGCATGCCAGTTAGACAAAGTAATCTCGTATAGGTGTTTCATTTGTCTTCTCTATTGGAAAGCTCTGCTCGTTATTCCTGTTGCAGTGTTTTCTGTGAAGTCTTCATAAGCTGTGCATTGTGAAACATTACAGACAATGAGGCTACTGATCAGGATGCGGATTCTGGTGCATCTGATGTTCCCCGCCAAGCAGCGCGACCATCATCAGGCTCTAGGCCAGTTGTTACTACGCCTCTGACTGCAGCGACCTCAATGGCAAGTCAATCGCAAAGCGTAAGAATGACTCTTTCGTATAATATTATCGCGATTGAAGGTGTCCCAAGTTATTACTAGACATGCTTAGACGTACAGCTAGGTAACATTACGTCATCTTTGGGGCTATTGACTGGGAAGTCAATGAATTTGTGATACCGCGACACGAGACAGGATTTGAATAAATTCTCGCATAACATGCGTTTAAAAAAGCATCTTTGCAGGAACTTAGAGGAGGCATCAGTAGAAGACCAGTTTAATGCGAGGGAACGCAAGCATGAAGATCATGAGGACTATGGCAATCATAATGGTGCTCGTTGTTGTGGTGGCGATGGCAATGACGACGACAGTGGTGAAGCTCTATGGCTGTACTCTTCGAACTGGGCAAACAAACAGCGATTGTCTTTTACGAGATGATTGGGGCAAAATAAGGACACACATGACTCTGCGGGATCAGTTCCCTGCACATGAGGTCTCCCAACTTTTCGACGCGCTCTCCGCTTCATCTATCGACGTATCATCTTCATCTATCACGGGCCACCAGTGTTATCTGCCTCGTGCACTGCTGCTTTGAGTTGTACTGGTGGCGCCACCAACGGCGAACGGTGGCGAAAGGTGGATACGCGTGGCTCATAGGAGCCGTGGGCAAAGCGCCCGTTACTCGCCGTTTTTCTATTCATTTTTCATTCTGGTTTGATATTTGTACTGCCGACGCTGCTCCACTAGACAACCATGCCGTTTGTTACGTCGATTGTTCTATATTATTTGTTTTAAAATGACAGGCCCGTTTTTATATGCGTGCGCGCGATGCACTGCGTACGTTTCTTACGTGCATGTGTCCAAGTTGTTTGCGTGATCTGTTAACACTGATGAAAGAAAAACTGTTGCAGTACAAAACAGCATTGTTGTTTTATTGAACACTCCAAACAGTACAACAACAATGACTATTACGGCTGTATGCCTGCTTAAGAAACGCGCAAAAGACACGCGTTTTTATCTTCGCTCAACACTCGTAGCACTCAACTAGGACAAGAAAACCAATATCTAACTTGCTGAACGTTTTAACAGCCGTCACACAGCTGCATAATAATGTGTGAAAGTACTTTAGCAAATGACCAACAAGCATTCACACATCGTTTTTTTTTGTTCATAGACCGTGTTAACATATGAGAAAGTTCCAACTGCATTGCAATCACATATTTCGGAATATCTAATCACTTCCACCATTGAAGCCACAATCCTCTAACGCATGCGCTTTAAACTGAGCATGACATTACTCAGACTTATATAGGAAATGCGCACGCGTGGCATTACTCAGATTTATAATGTATCTCGTATGCTAGATTCTCCTTTGGTACGTGAAACTCAACATAAAATGCGATTCTAGAAGGAATGTTCGTGGAGTAGCGAGCATATAGAAGGGCAACTCCTTACGGCTTCAGTTACCTTTGCAAGAACGGTATTCCAATTGCAATTCAATATTAACCGACGCAACAACGATAACAACACACTTGTTGCACACAGGCGTACCAGGTTGACGCGCGAGGCCAAGCGCGGTATTTTAAGTGTAGCACAATCGTGCGCGTACAGTACGCTAGAATATTCTGGCACAATGTCGTCAAGCTTGCAGTCACTTCAGCGGTACCCATGATGTAGCATCAGTTGATGTCCTCGCGTCATCAAACTGCTGCGACGCCGAGAACTACACACACAGCTGACTTGGAAAAACACGGTCTTGCAGGAAGCCATCTTTTCCACCAACCAACGGACAAAAGTAAACAACTGAGGCGTGTGAAACATTGCCGTTGATGAGATGGCAGCTGAACGAAATCAGGGTTCATCGTCCGACGTGTGGTCTCCGCCTTACACAATATTAACGTTGACGCGACGAAAGCGACGAGCCCAGCCGGCCTTGTCGGGTGCGCTGTCGACTACACATTGCCAGCGCGCGCTCTCACGGCCACCGAAAGAAATAAAAGAAAAGTGGAGAGAGAAGTTAGCTTGGAGCATGGCCAGCCGGTGGAAGAAAGAGGAGGTGTTACATCGTCGGTGTGGCGTGTTCTCGAGAGATGGCGCTAGTTTGTTTTTGCGCAACGGAATCGCAAACTTCATTCAAAATGCATGGGATACTATGGGGTTTGTGAGAGGGTGCAACCAACTGAGCCGAGCGGTGGCGCCACCATACCGATGCACGAGGCGGATAGTCTCACCTTGGTGATGCGGCCGCCAGCGACGGCGTCTGTCGTCATCAGTGGTTGCGCATATCGACTGCGACATCAAGCGGAATGTGGTACCCTCAGGTAATCGCGGACGCAAAGCTCAGTACATGAGTACCATGTGGTCGATCATCTGGTCGTCATTTCCACCCATAATGCACAAGCAGCCTCTCTACAAAAGCGCCAATGGCACATGAGTGTCCGCAGTGCTCTCACGCACTTCACCAAATGTGGTCTTCTTTCATCGCTATTATCTTTTTAGCATTGCTATGAATGAGCAGGGCGTTAGGGGGTATCTCCTGCCAGGCATGCCCATAACAGAGTGTACATGCAACGACGCCTCGCCAAACCTCTTTGGCGAAGAGGGGATGCCATGCACGGAAGCAGAGCTTGCAACGCTACTTGCGTTCCAGCACAGCCGTGATATTAATACGCGTTATGGGCGAGTGGCCGGGTGGAATGGGCCACGGCCACACTCGATCGCTACCGTAGCGCTCCAGCGCCGTGAATGGGCTCAACCTCGCGCAGGATGCACATGAATTAACCTCAAGAACAAAGGAATCCTTAGTGTAAACTGACGGACCTTAGGAGCAAGATGTAAAGCCTGACGAAAGGGGCGACAGTAGATACAATAGTTGAATGAGATAGAATAGCACGATAAAGCACTACTGCCACCACATAGTTTAACATAGAGTAAGAAATAAAGAACAGTGATACAACACACAAATACTTGCAATACAGAGAAATTCAATAGCCTGACGAATCGGGCCAACAACTTGGCTGTTTCCACGGCTTTCACGGAGTGCAGCTGGCTCGATTACCCTCCCCCCTCCCCTTCTCGCCTTTTGCGGCTCCGCCATGGCTGGAACACGCGTGCAGAGATGCGCTGTAGAGCTGCGCGAACACGAGAGGCTGTAATAAGGAAAAGCGTTGGCAGTATGACCAGTGGCTGCTGCCTTCCACACTGGGAAAGTTTCGTGTGCAAGGGGCTGGTCGTAATGGACTACATGAACGTAGACGCCGCACAGATAGGACAAACGCTTCCTGCTGTTCCCGATTTTCATGCTTCAACGACGCGAACCAACCCACGACGCAGAACTAGATCGTGCCCTCGACTTCGTCTTGGCTGCAAACGGCTTAGTCGCCAATCGCGCTGCGCGCACGACAGCTGCCGCAATGACATCGTTACATTGGTAACTGAATACATGCGATTTGCAGCACTTTGGGTGTTTATGTGGTGGTTATTTAACGTATGAAAGCGTTAGCCGTGTCCCGATAGAACACGTGGTCAACCGTCGCGACGCGCACGGTACGTTTGTGTACAATTCATTCCACTTTACAGCCGTGGGTGCATTGGAGTCATCATAACACCGTTATATATGCAGTTTCACCAGGTGGAATGGAGGCGTAATATGGAAAGAGGAAGCATTTCTTGGCCAACCAACGGAATTTCGACAGTATCTCTCAATCTCTCTATATAGCCGCCTACGTATGTGTGCTCTCGTAATTGTTTAATTACCTTGGTATGCACCAAAAGTGGCATAGGATGACACGAGTGCATTACAAACATGAATAACAGGACATCACAGAAATAACGTGATACCCGTGTGTCAAGGGGCGCTGTACCTCCCTCACGAGTGGTGCATACAGCGTACAATGCACCGCGGTAGACGGGTATGCCCCACACGCAATGCAACCAACTACGTGGTACCTAGCGTAAATTAATGTGCTACATCAGCACTTCAGTTGAAAGCTGTCTTAATTCGCTTGTGCTTGTGGTGCTTGTATGACATCTGCTGTGGTTGTAGTGGTGGCTACCGGCTCTTATAAAAATGTAGTAAGCATTACATATTTACAACTTTGATTCAACAAGCTGGAAAGTAGCGTTGATCGATCCCACAGAAATAAGCCGACCAACGCTGCACATGATAAGCACTTGAACATACTGTGGTACATTTTCTTCAATAAAACTGAATTCTTTGCCACAGTGTTAGTACCGGCGTTTTGCCGAACCATCAGCTATTCTCTAGGCGTCACACATTCGTCAAGCCCGCGATATGCACAAAACTGGTAAACTTACACAATGAAGTCGATCTACCGAGTAACCCTTGGCTCACAGCCAAACGATGCGGCTGAGGCAGCTCCTCGCTGAGTGCGCAGCATGACATCGATTCCCACACTGTGTGCCATTTGCCGGGATTTGAGCCGTGCGTAAAGGTTACGTACGTTTCAATCAATATTGACGAAGTTAACACAGCGTACGACACCAATTACATCAGATTACCGCAGTGAGGGTAACACTACCTAGCGACATGTGGAATGGTTTACGTTCGGCTACAAATGCTTTTCTAAAACGGTGAACTGTCCTTGCTCTGTACTTTTACTTTGGTCCACTTCAAAGAGCATTCGGCGCTCTGCAAATGGCATAACGTGCCCCGGATAAACCTGATAAGCAAGAGGCTCCCGCAAGTGGTTGATAGCTTCTGAGCAGGTTGCATACCACATTTTCTGTTCACGTGACATATGCAAAACTTTTTTGTTGTTGTTTTAAAGGAAACTGAAAAATGGTAAAAATGGTTTCATTTGCTGTTTCTCTTGTAGTTCTGCCATGTTATTGCACTTATTGTTGTGTTCTTTGACACATTAAGTGCATCTACCGCAGTGTTGCCAGTTCCGCTTATCATAAGCGGATTTGGGCTTCTTTTTTGGCTGAGTCGGTTGGAAATTCGTAGAGTCGCTGTTCGCTTTTTTGGGGGCTCACTCACGCTTTTTAAGGAAATGTTATGATTTTAGTGCCCGACACGTGTATTTGTCGTCAAATACATGGCTTGAGTAAGTATATACGAACCCCCCCCCCCCCCCCCCCCCCCCCCCCCCCCCCCCCCCCCCACCCACCAAAGCACTCATCAGCGCTCCTAGGCCCTTCTTTTCCTCCTGGCGACATTTTTTAAAGGCGCTACAGCATGGAGGAAGAAAAACACAGGAGAGGCCCTGACGTAACTTTCAGAGAAGCCTCGCGAAGCGGGAAGTCGTTCATTTTGACTGGGAAGATTCTTATCTCTTGTTTACATGTGAACAGTAAAGTAGAAGGCACGTCTCTGCCTCCGGTTCGAAAACCACGTGGGATGCGCGGCGCGCGTGTCGAGGCGGTTTCGAAACCAACGGAACGGAACACGTCACCATGGGCCACCGCGATACCGTTGGCGAACTTATTTCGTCAGAGTATTCTGCCCTTGCGCTGAGAGAAGTATACGAACATTCTAAATTATACTGTCAATTCTTGTTTTTATTAGCTGATATGAAATTAAAGATGTTTTATCGGAGTAGCCAAGTTACTGTTCCGACGACCAAGCGCCTTCAATTTCTAAGTTTTATTAAGCGGTTTAGTTTTATGCCGCTGTTTTCATTTTATTTGTTCGGGCTATCAGCAAGGCTGCGAGCTAGCAGTGGCGATACAAAAAATCCGTGCAGTCTGACCGTGCTAAAGAATTCTCGTCGATGACCGGTCACACTAATACTTCACGTACATACGTAGATTCCTACACCTAGACCAATGGCTAAACCATCGGCAGTTTACGAGCACAAACACGCATTTTGGACGTAGCTTGAGCAATCGTTTTAACTTGCAGAACAAGTTTCGGGCGGCTACGACCAGGTGAATTAAATGTCGCGAGCAACAGCGCGCCAACGTAGAGGCCAGTAGAAGAGAACGCCGCGAACCGCATGCACTGACTACGGCATGTTGTGTTAATGCTTTTACCACTTTTAATCACGTACTCTACAGAAAACATAACAAAAACAATATGCAACCATAGAAGCCGTGTGCTGGTTTCTATGGTTGAATAGCGTCTCTTACGCGGTGCCTGGTGAGAAGCAACCTTCAGTGCTTTCAGTCAATGAAGCGCCTATTTTTGTTATGTGAAATGGATAAACAGTAACGAAAAAAGTAATATACATACACTTTTCACCTTCCATGTGTGCTTGTAGTATTTTTTTTTCACACGTCAAAATAATTTTCAAGAATGAGAACATTTTTTTGAGCTTCCGCTTGTTTTCGGCTTATTCACAGGAGTGCCGCCGCTTTTTTTTTGCTTCTTTTGTGGTGATTATTCGCTTGTTTAGTCGGCGGCATCTGGCAACACTGATCGGCCGTTACATATACGTTTTTTTTTTAATGAAGAAACCTCAGGCGCTTCGACCATCGCGTTTTTGATATTTGAAGCGTATACTTCAGTATTGTGGAATGCCCATGCGTTTTTGGGCGTCCCACTCGCGAACTACGACCAAGTCTGCAAAGGTACTCTGGTAGTCGTAGTGTTACATATAGACTAAACCTTCGTGATAAGTAAACATATTTTTCGGAACAGGGTGATGCGTACTCAGCGCACATATAATCAACCGTCAGTATACATGTGCTAGACAGGGTGAAGGGCCGGGTTAGGTGCAAATTTTCCCCCTGCAATGGCTCTGTTCATCGTCATATATTCGCGGCAGCTTTCCGCGTAGTGCTCTACAGAACAGAGCGCAATAATTCTTGGTATTCTATAAGCACGTTTTTCCGTGTCAATGTGGTACTATGGCGACATAGTTCACTTTTTGGGGCAATATAAAAGGCACCACTACAACTTTGTTTTCAGATTAGGTCTTAATGGTCCTCAATAATACACATGGAAGGAACATTCATTTCGTTTTAAACCTAGTATCTCATGCGTCCTTTACCTAATTTGGTTGCTTTCGCGAGTCGCTGCGATTGTCCATTACCTATCGCTTTCCGCTGGTTTGTATGATCCCGCCATTTCAAGTCGTATCAAAACAGTGGTTAAGTTCCGACGTCTGCAGTTACGTAAATAAACACCAGGTCTTCGGTAGCCTCCCAAGGAATTTTAGTGCTGCTTTGGGAGAGCAAAATTTATCATATGATAAAGCAATTGGACCAATGATTTATATAATTTCTAGTACTGAAACAGCAATAGAACCATGATAATTGGTATGATCCCGCAGTCAGATGTCATGTATTGGACGCTCATTCATGCTGTTGAAACATTGCCACGATTGGCTTTCACCTTTACGAACTACAAGGGTGCGTGTGTGTGTTTTTTTTTTTCAGATAACAAAGCTACCGGTAATTTTCGCCACCAGCACAAGTAGAAGGACTGCGTCAAAAACTAGGACCACCGCGATTGCAACTACTAGCAAAAGTACCACGACTGAAACCACTCGGAAGAGTACTACAACTACAACCACTCGTAAGAGTACCACAACTACAACCACTCGCAGAAGTACCACAACTACAACTACTCGAAAAATTACCACAACTACAACCACTCGCAAAAGTACCACAACTACAACTCGCAAGAGTACCACGACTACAACTCCCAAGAGTACCCTTTCAACACCTAGTACAACAAAATACATGCCGACTAAACCACGTAAGTGTGCACATTTTTAATCTCGATAAAAGCAATTTGCATGCCGTAGAAGTTATTTCTCTAGAAATTTTTCATGAACGAAAGATTCACAGAAAGTAAACATTCAACTGAAAAAAAAGTGTGAGCACCTCACAGGGAATCAGGATCACATATTCGCGGTTGTTTTTGGCGTGCTGTGGTCTGAAGAGGCCGTATACTGAGACCATCACTTTCAGTGATAGTGTTACTTTGCCTGACTTCAAATCTCGCATGCCCAATGACAGGAGCGACTACTTGACCGTCTTCCCTCAACTAGCCAATCAGCACTCAGTGAAAGCGGCAACATGGCGATGTCTTCAAAAGTGATATACTCATAATATGGCCCCAGAGTCCTGATACACTTCTTTCTTGCCTCTTATGCTGCTGTTCGACCCGTTGCCTCTCTCTGTAAAGCATCCAACCGTACGGCGAAACGAACCAGACGTCTCAAATTACATTTAGGCTAAGAAAGTTGAGATGTTAAGTGCTTCGGTTTTGCTATTTCGTACTCACCAAAATGCTGATATGATGAATAAACGCGCCATATATGGACACTCAGGTTTTCAAGTCAGTCATGTGTGTTTTTATAATGTGGACAAAACGCACTGTTCGGAAAAGATTACGAATTCATGTCGGTTTTCCTAAAACATATGACCATATGATCAGCAGAACACGATACACGGAGAAGTGATGACACTACATCAGTAATTTATTGTACGCGTATCAGTCGCACTTGGAAAAACGCCGCCTTTACTGTGTTTAAGCCACCATTGACACGATCACCACTGTGCAATGAAACGAACCATACTGTTCTTAAGTAGCCGTGCTTTGAAGGCTGAAAATTCCCCTGAAATCTACAGAAAGCATGCAAAAGCATGCAGAAAGCATGCATGCAACCCTATCTGTTTTTCGGCTTCATGTTTTGAGAAAGCGTTGTGCTTCATGATGACGCAGGACCCACGAAGCATTTCCACGTGATCCAAAATTAACGACCATATTGCCAGCCTATAGTACTCCCAAATTCGCTTTAAAACCAAGCTCAGGAAATAGATGGTCGAGTAGTTCAAGAAATGGGGCAATTAGGCTAAAGTGTGTACAATGTACCGGACATGAACCGCAGAATTCGTCGCGTTGATACCAGTGTCAGGATGTGCGACGATATGACTTCATTTGTGCGCGTTATGCTTAAGCATAATTAAAATATTCTCTCTGCGACTTTTCTCTCATGTATATATACACATCTGTTTTCACTGAGGTGCAAAAGATCGCAAATCTTTACTTGACTTGCGCGCTAGGCCCTGGCATTTTTCAACAGGGAGCTCTGCGTGCAATGGCTTACGCATTGAACTCAGCCTTCCGTACTGCTCTAGTAGCAGTTGATACTTCATGAAAAAGAGCGGCTAAGATTTTTTTTTTTATTCAACATGAATTTCAATATTAAAACTACGGCGGACCATCACTAGCCCACGACACTGCTATTTTCATAATACAAGTGAAACAAAAATGCTATACTAATTGCTCTGCTGCAACGCTTTTAAACTAACCCCATCCTCCCCCCAAATGTCGTGGTGGTTTTTCCACATGGTGCACACCTCCCGACCGAATCATCGAATTTTTTCTGCGGCTTGTGCCCGTTGTGTAAGTTTGTGCATTGGGTATAGGACTAATTTTACGCACGAACCTTCGAAATAGTGAAATATGTTTTTTAAACAAATCAACTGCCGCTTTGGCAAAGGCAAGTTATTTCGCCGGAATCTTGGCTCCAGCAACTTCATTTCCGCGTGGAGGCTGAGATGTTGAATTACAATGCGCCTTTTGATTGGCGTTGGGCATTCTTTGAAGCTAATGTTTCGAAGTGCTCAGTAACATTCGTATAAAAAAAAAATGAGAGGCTGATGCGTCAGCGCTACTGTTAACTTGTAAGCGTTTGCATCACTTCTAAAGCATATTAGCGCTTCAGTAAAAAGAAAACAATAACTAGTCTGTACGCTTAGTTTTCGGGCGACGCTGCTGCCATTTCGGCGTAGTTCGGCTTTCACAATACAAGCAAAACTTCTCGTATAAAATAATCTTGAAGCAGCATGCATTAAATACGTACGCAAACGTTTCCTTTTAATGACGATGTCTTGCTACAGTTGTTCCAGGCAAATTTCATAACATTTTATGGCAGTGTCAAATTTGAAGGTAGTGCAGTTACTTAACATCATATACTGCGCATACTCGCATACTGGGAACACTGGGTAACGGAACAGTGGTTTAGCGCTGGGATATCATGACCAGTGTTGACTCAGCGACGGCAAATGTCCGCTAGTGCTGGCAATAGAGTACATAAGGTTGCTAAGCAATGCCTGCTGATGGCTAAAAGTTCTAAACTGCTGGATGATTTTCACTAATGTTGAACAACCGTGGCTATCTACAGTTATCAACTCGCGCCTTCGTTGCTCGTATAGAGGATATCAGGTTCTTTAAGAATGCGATCGTTGTTCACTTCCTTATTAGATCCAATCATTTATCTTTTCCCATTTTTTCTCTATTCGTGGCACTTTATATTCGTTATGTTGCATCCTACTACCTATAAACATGCATATAAGGTTACTTGTAATGTAATTATTATTTATCAATTTAATTTGTAACTTCACGTACGGTAAGATGTCATTAGATGTACAGCTGAAAATTCATATAATGACATCCGATTTTACGAATTTCCTAATCAAACGATGAAATATGCGTTTCCCGGCAGGACCATGGGTTCAGTGTTATGAACTCGAACTAACGAAACTGTAATAGCGCGGAAAGCGATTTAATAAAGCTTTACTGGAAATAAATTAGTGAAGAATGCGATGATTTCTCTCTAAATTTCATGCAGGCCGGTTGTTCATCGAGCGTGCGCTTTTACGCTGCCGCGCTAAAACATCTAGCCGCCATATGCCGAACCGTACTTTTCATTTTGACGAGGCTGCACGCCGCGCCTATGCACAGATCAACGGACTTAAGAGTCAATAGCGCTCTTACGTATCAAATGGCGCGATGAGTGGTTGGGGGTGGTTTATTGTCCCTGTAAATGCCCCCGCAGGAACACGATGGTTGCTTTTTTATTGCTTTATGCGAAACGCGACACTGGTTGACTCTTCGTAACATTTTGCTCGGCCTGCTTGCATGATCACTGCTTTCCTTATACTGTCTTTGCATATGGCAACCTGTCATAGCTTCACGTGACCGTCTACTTGGCCTGCATTGTCCGGATATGGTATAGCGCATGTCCGCGCCGTTCTCGGGAACTATTCACAAGCTCAGGCGCAGGTTATCGGGAAATTCAATGCAATGGTAGCTCTTGGGTATCGCTACCTTACAATTTTAAATGTCAAAGGACCCAAAACCGTTTTGTGGATTGTACGAGCTTCCTAATTTAACGAAATCATTCTATTGCAGTCATCAGTTCGTTAGACGTAGTTTCATATGTAATTGACTTTCCTGTTTTAGTTTGTGTAGTGCTTTGTTTGTTCGATTAATCTTTTTAAATGCGAAGCATTTCTTAGCGAACTTCTGCGACTTTGAGCGTATCTATCTATCTATCTAGCCGCCTACGACTTTATGCTCTCCTGGCCGTTTCGTTAATCGGATGTATACCAAAATTGGTGTGTCATAACATGGCCTTATTACGAACATAAATGACAGGTCATATCATGAAAATCATGACACGCATGTCATGAACAGCGTGATTTACATACCACGACCATAGCCTCTTGCGGCCGTTCCGTTAATTTCATATGCACCAAAATTGGTACGACGTGACAAGAATTCATGACGAACATAATGACTGGTCCTAACATGCAAATCATGACGCGCATGTCATGTGCCGCATGGTTTACATGACATGGTCTCTGGGCGCTCGCGGCCGTTTAAATGAAGGGATATATACGAAAACTGGTATGACGAGGCATTTCTGTATGAAGAACATAACTGACTCGTAGTAACATGATAATCATGACATGCATGTCATGTATGACATGATTTACATGCCACGCTCATGGCGCACTCGCCGTCGTTTTGCTAGATTGATATACACCAAAATTGGAATTGTGCTATGTGACTGTATGAAGAACATGAATGACAGGTTGTAGCATGAAAACCATGACATCCATGACATGTGTGCCATGATTTTACATGCCACGCTCATGGTGCATTTGCGGCCGTTTCGCTTGCATGATATACACCAAAATTGGTATTGCGCGACACGACCGTATGACGAGCGTAAGTGAGAGGTGGTAACATGAAAAATTATGACGTGCATGTCATGTACAACCTGATTTACATGCCACGCTCATGGTGCGCTAGCGGCCGTTTCAGTAGATTGATATACACCAAAATTGGTATTGCGCGATGTGACTGTATGAAGAACATGAATAACAGTTGGTAAGATGAAAACCATGACATGCATGTCATGTTTGTCATGATTAACATGTCACGCTCATGGTGCATTCGCGGCCGCTTCATTAGCTTGATGTACACCAAAATTGGTATTGCGCGCAGCGACTGTATGACGAAAGTAAATGAGACATGGTAACATGAAAATCATGACATGCTTGACATGTACGACATGATTTACATGTCATGGTCATGGCGCATTCGTGGCCGTTTCGCTTACGTGATATACACGAAAATTGCTATTGCGCGACGCGACTGCATGACGAACGTAAATGAGAGGTGGTAACACGGAAGCAAGACATGCAGGTCATGTACGACATGATTTGCAAGCCACATTCATGATACATTCGCGGCCGCTTTCCTAGCTTGATATATAACAAAATTGGTATTGCGCGACGCGACTGTATGACGAACATGAATAACAGGTGGTAACATGAAAACCGTGCCATGATGTCATGTATGTCATGATTTACATGCCGCGCTCATGGTGCATTCGCGGGCGTTTCGCGAGCTTGATATACACCAAAATTGGTATTGCGCGAAGCGACTGTATGACGAACGTAAATGAAACGTGTTAACATGAAAATCATGACATGCATGTCATGTATGGCATTATTTACATGCTATACTCGTGGTGCACTCGCGGCCATTTCGCTGCTTGAGACACACCAAAATTGATACTGCGCGATGTGACTGTATGACGAACATAAATGAGATGTCTTAACATGCGAATCATGTTATGCATGTCATGTACGGTATGATTTACATGCCACTGTCATGGTGTGCTTCCGGCCGTTTTGTTAACTGGATATATACCGAAATTGGTATGGCACGACCCGAGTGCGTGATTGAACATAAGCGACAGGTCATGCATTGTACATACCAGAATATGCGTTTCATTGGCATGGTGTCTAGATTGTGCATGCATGCGTGCATGGCAAACCTGCGATATATGGTGGACTAGATGCCATGGCATGAATGATTTCATTTGGCTCAAAGACAAACAAGGCGATGTATGCAGCTCTTTGCTGGCTGCATCGCATTACATCGATTCCCAAAGTGCGTGGGATCTGCCGAATTTTTTTTACGGTACAACCCACCCCTTGTGCAACGCTCTCTGGAGCCTTGAGGGTATTCAGATAACCAAATAACTAACATAGGCATTGCCTTCATTCAATGTCAATATAAAGAGTCCGCTGTCTAAAATATTTTTTTATTCTAACGGCATGTATACGTTTCCAGCCGGCGACCTCAGGCCGCTTCCATTCTACCCTCTGATCTGTACCATGGACTGCATCAAAACGATCTATTCGATTGAAGACGGGTTGTGCGACTTTATTTTTTTCGAGTCACTCTACAGGATCTGCGGCGGAGAAATCGGGGAGCCACAGCTCTCATTGGCGCTGAGGCGCTTCGTTATGCTTGCGAAAGGCGCCAACAAGACGCAGTACGCCGTTTCCATCGATGCCGGGTGAGAAATTATCGGAACGTATTCAGTTTTTAAGTCCACCTTAAAATGTACGAAAACAAGGCGTTTAGGAGCAGCACTTGTTTATAAAACATAGAGGGCCGTCACAACAAATTACGTGGTAATTGCGGAACCAGCCGAAGCGCCGAGCCAATCAAACGTCGTCTTCTTTTCGCCTGAGTGGTACTCCTTGCCTTTCGCAGTGGCACTGATCTTCTTCACTACAGCACTCAAATTCCATAAGAATTTAAGAATAATATTGCAGACAATCAGTAACGCCCGGGAGATTATAAATGCCACCGAAAGCATCGTATGACTCGCCGCTGGGAAAGGTAAGTTTCAGTGCAGGGCATGTTAAATAGTCCCAGAATTGGCGAAACGAGTGAGCAAGCATAGACTACTATATTGCCACGCGTTTGTATTGCCTTATTCTGATGTATTCGTGTTTGAGCCAGAAAGACTGCTAGCAACGCTGGACGGAGACCGCGCCTCTATGTTTGAGAAGCTTCGCGACTATTTGGGATCATTTTGTTAAGATTACGCGCAGGGCGCGAGTTGTCAAATTTATTCGAGAGCTTACGCGAGCACCAGCGATAACGCGGCGATGATTGCCTTATAAAGGACTATGCGTTCCGCCGATGTTCCGATTACCGAGGTTTGACGAATTGTTCGCCGCTATTAGTGTACAGCGTGAATTGCTTGTTACTTCATTTTTCATTTTTCGGGCACAAGTTCGCCCAAACAAAGAGTGTCGTCTTGAAAACACCGACTACTATCTTCGACAATGTCACGACCACGTGGCATTGTGCTATAGAAATAGCGCATCGTTCGTTCAGAAGAACAATTTTAGTTGTTCGACAAAATGTAAAGATCTTACTAATAGTTTGGATTATTGGAAACCCGTTTAACCTCACAACTCACGTAGTCCAAATACTGATGGAAGGGCCTTCTAACGCTCATTTTCGTATGCAATGATCGATAACGAACACGGCTTACTGTTAACAGACGGAACAATCACTCTGAATGCACCAGCTGTACAAGAAAAAGTATCAGCGATATAGGAAGGAACAATTAAGTTCTGCAGCAAACGTGTGCTAAAGGCCTTTTTTGCGCAGTAATGTTCCATGCCCTTCTGATGCCTCATAGCAGCATGCTGTTTGCGACCGCTGTGTTTGTCATATGTAAAACTCACATTGCGATTTGACTCTCGATGCCTTTATCGAATCATTGGCTAGAACTATTTCTCTCTTCTGATGATGCTCAACAATGTAGTTTGGCAGAACCTTCTTTTTTGCCATAAGGACATCTTTTTGTTGGACAAGTGCAGGGCATTTTTTTGTAATGGATCAATACAATTGCACAAAAAATATTCGTACCAATAACACGCTGTTTTATTTCTCTACTCTGCATTGTTCTTGGCTTTGTATATGTCTTCATTCTTGTTCATGTTTGCTCTACGCAGCAAGATACAGGACTTCACAAAGCACCTGAAGATTCCAGATGCGCTCGCGTGGGTGGACGCACAGCTATGGCAGAACAATGTGTACCACTGGGGCATCATGACCATCCATGAATTCCACCTGCGTGCAAACCCGGACATACTCAAGGATGCACTGGCAGCTTTGAATGTTTGTACCAAATGTTTTCACAAATCAAATCAATTCTGAAGAATCTCTGCGTAATATCGAATGCAGGTTGTCAACGAACTTTTCTAAGAGGCCCTGCAACACCTTTTGAGCATGGTCAAAAAACGCTCCCAATCGGTAGATGAGGCTACTCTGGACATGCCAGACCAATATTAAACCACTGCACGCGGCAAGGAATTTGCATTTACGTTTCAAAAACAGTTATAAATCGCTCACTCTTCTCGGGGCAAACATCATGGTAGATGGGCCAGACTACGTCACAGGTGGGGCAATACGGTCATTGGTTGAATTGCTGAGTCATGTGCTGCTAGTTACCGCGGCCGACCTGGGCTGCCGCCAAGCACCCGCGCAGCGCTTTATCGGGCTAGAAATGCACACTGCATGAATACAGTAGCACACTCATATAGACGCCAAGGTTGAGCCGACGCGTTTAAAGGAAATAAGTGCTCAAGGTATTGACATCCTACTTTGCCATGCCCTCCTTCGTGAGCTCGCGTTTCCTCTCAGTCTTTCTCGATGCGTGGACCTCGCGAAAGGACGGGAGCGCGCCGTTCTGCTTCCAATTCTGGCGGTACCCGCGCCATGCAGGTATTAATGCGTTGCAGGCACCACACATGAGTGGTTTACTCCTACGTTTCTTATTCTTAATGTGGAAGCCTGAAATAGCTGTTGGAGTACTTCAGTACTCACCGTAGACGCTCAAATAGACATACGGGTATTTAAGTAAAACATTTTGTTGGGCTAGTTGGTGCATGTTTAACGGAAGGAATTAGGCGCAAACGAGGCGAAGACAAGAAGTGACATGGACGAACGGTAACTAACAACTGATGTTATTCGATGAAAACGGGAATGCATATTAGCTCACATTTCGGCAACGCTAACCAAATGGTGCTCTTTTTTAAATACGATAAAAGTTGTACGTGAAGACGTATCTTTAACAAAGATGGAAATGTGATCAATGACACGTGGTGTATAAAGCCAAAGTAACATGCATATAAAACAGAAATATTGTAACGATTACAGCAACAATCGTTACAATATTTCTGTTTCATATGCATGTTACTTCATATGCATGGCACTTCGCGAGACCCGCGCAAAAAAAGAAACAATTGCCGCCGATGCGAGAGAAATATTTGCGAAGGAGAGCAAAACACGTACGTGTGCTGTCCGTTCCTCCTCCACTAACGTTGCGGAGAGCTTTGAGGAGAGCTACAAGTGCCGTTGCGGAGAAAGGCCGGTACGCGATCTGCGCAGGTGCATCTCATAGACGCCGAAGTGGTACCTCGTGTGCATCGGTGGCGACGTGCGTAGAGGGGAGGCTAGCCATGAGAGGTCCCGAGCACCCTCGTCGTACTCGGGAAGTGCCGCCAAAGCTCGTTACTGTCAGGAGACTCCGCCCGCACGACCGATGACAAACGCTACCGACGGCTTCGCTATGTCTTGCAGAGGTCTAAACTTGATGCCTTACCGATGTGCAGTCCGGCTGTCATCTTCTTGTGTTATGAGAAGTTCTAGTG
Organism: Rhipicephalus sanguineus; assembly: GCF_013339695.2. NCBI lineage: Eukaryota > Metazoa > Arthropoda > Arachnida > Ixodida > Ixodidae > Rhipicephalus > Rhipicephalus sanguineus. Next base: position 38,287,535 of record NC_051182.1, on the reverse strand, counting down.
GTGCAAAAAGGTGCTCTTGTGTAACACCTGGCGAACGTTTTTTCTAATTGTCCAAATGTGGCAAGCGGCCAATAAAAGGTGCACCTAAAGGAAAAATAATTTGACTTTTATGAATAAATTATTTTTCTACAATAAAAAAACTGCTATTCTAAGGGCGAGAACACGCTTGGTAAGAGCTAACGCGTGCCAGAAGTAAACTCGCGTGGTCACGCCGCAGATAAGTCACTCACCCCCCCCCCCCCCCCCCTGTTCACGCCGCGGCGTCATGGGTTTAGGCGGACACTGCTAGAGCCTTCCTGATTCATTGTTAGTAAGAATGCATTGTACTGTGGCCTAACGCAGCCAGCGGTTTAATACGATTTTTTTCTTCGCAGGCCGCGGCGTTGTTCTCGCAGCAATCTCCGATGAAAAAGATCGCCTCGTATACCTTCATCGGCTTCTTTGAAATCAACCAGAGCTGCGACACTATCGGAAAGTATGCCACGTAAGTATCTAGCATAGCATAAAGAGGTAAAAGCGTCGTCAAGCTAATCTGCAGTGTGCGAACTGCCACGAACGCACAGTGGCGATTGAGTTGGAGATAATCCGGTGGCACTACATTGCCATGGGCCGCGGTTGTGTGGTCGGTGCTTGGACGATCACGACGACGTTGATGATGGAGCTGTCTGCATGGGGTGGCACACCTGCTAGGACTGCTGCAGGTTACCGACTTCGTGAACGCACCTTCTGTTTATAGTTTTTTTTTCCCGTAGACACACGTTGTGGATTAGGCGCGTGTAATGAGGACTGATCTAGTGCCTATATCGCACATTCAAGATGACGCTATGGCGCCTTCGCTTGTTGCGCTAGAGTCACCGACTCTTTCCACTAGGGAAACGAAGAGGAATGAGTTCGAATTCCATATGTCAGCGACCTATGCTACACCGCTCGTGTGATGTCCGCACGTCGAGCTTGGCGGAACTGTGTTTAGCAATGTCCGATACGCATTTAGACCATAAACGCTTGCGAGTCATGTGAAGCGCGTGCACTCAAAGGTTCGGGTATTGGATCATGGCAACATAAGGCACCCTGAACCGTGCATATAAGACTTGTTGCTGCTCCGACAAGACACATGTGAAACCTCAAGTTATCCAAATATAAATGTATACGCCGCTTCTACCTATAGTCCCTCCCGTGAACTTTGGTAAAAACGCTCTTCCGAGCTCTGCCTACTAATGTACTGCACTGTCTGCGTTGCTCCTAAGTTCTTGGTGAGCGGTGAACTTTTGACTGCAGCGAAAACCTTGAAAAGCGCAATAAAACACCCTCATCACATTTCCAATATTATTAGTCTACGAAGAGGAAAGGGCCGCTGAGGCGTTGCTTATTAAAGGGAGGACGCGTACTTCTCTGATATGAAAGGCCTCCAATACTTAAGTTCAGCCGTCCGCTTCTGCCAGTAATGCTTATGTGACTTGGGGGTGGTTTCTGCCGATGTGTATGGCAGCATAGGAGTTTTTACAAAAATTTCTAGAGGGAGCTCATGTGCGCCTCTCCCTAAGCTAGCATGGGAATGATGTACTACATGGATCTGTGTAGTCTTCGTACTCGCGGCTTCAGGCGCACTGCTGCCTTTGTTTATACCGGTTTTGCAGCTTTAATGGCGAGATTGAGATTGCTACGCCTTTCCGTTACGCAATGCAGGCACGGATCGTTGGTAGTCTGAATTTTTCTGGTAGAGCATGGGCGTCTCGTCGTTCTGCGACGATCACGTTTTTATCTTTTTTCCGAGTCTTCTATATAGTCTCAGATGATAGAGGTACTTCCCAGTGTTGTTTGGCCTAGCTTTAGGCACATTTCTGTTCACGTATCCCAAAAGCTAACGCAGAGCTTTCAAAGTTTTTTTTCTTTTTACTATTTTTTGGCATCGAATGCAGCCTCTTTCCCGATCAATATCGATTCCGTGTAACGAGGCTCTTGCTATAGGTCGTGCAGTACTTATCTTGAGCTTTGTGATCAATTCCACGCCGAGCTGACGCGCCCAATAGGTGGTGAGCTATCGTGCCAGACAGACGCTTCCTGGACGAAACACACATGCGGATAACGTTCAAATAAAGACTTCTGACCTAGTTTCCAACGCAGATTAAGGTACGTCACCACCGTCGAGAAAAAGGCTTTGTAGAGTTTTTGACAGAAATGGCAGCCGAGTGCCCCTGATGCTGAACAACTTATATCCCACCTTTGTCCTTGGAAAGCCGTGGACTATAAAACAGGCCGTTGTGAAGACCACCTCATTACTCCATTTTCATATTTCCCTGCATTTAGAAACTTGTTTACTTTCGGACTCTTCCAATGTTTGTGTGTGTGGGGGGGGGGGGGGGGGAGGTGCTTCGCACCTCTGTGTTTATCGCATCGCATTTATTGCTTAAAGTTACAATTGCCTACTGTTGCTCTGGCGTATGGCGGCCAGACGTTTTGAAATAGAAGTTTTCCCTGCGTGTTAAGTAAATCAATGCCCCATTGGTATATATTTTAATATGAGTAGCTTGACATTTCAGGTACTGCCCAATTTGTTTACAATTATTGGCCGCCATGTGATAACCGTATGAGATTGCTTTCTACTGTGCAGCACAACCACGGATGAAATGACGCTCGTTTCAGCAAATGTAATTGGTACCCTCACCACACGGGTACAAAAATGCGGCTAATGTTATGCTGCGTCCCTTTTAATGTCATCGGCTTGATGCCACACGGAAAAACGTCATTTCGTTTACCTCAATATCATTCGGTAGATGATACCTTCCGCAGAACTCGTTCGACTGCTACACGCATACATACAATAGCCGAAGTTGCTGTGTTCAGTTGCTTAGTTATGAAGAAAGACAAGAATCTGAGACAGAGCGACAGTCAGCTTATTTGTAAGTGTCCCTAGTGGTCCAGGCAGAATAAGTATGCAAATACATGATTAAAATTGTCCTAATCTAAAAGCCTATTCTCAATATCGTCAGTTCAAATGTCACTCAATTTAGACATATATATATATATATATATATATATATATATATATATATATATATATATATATATATATATATATATATATATATATATATTATATCGTTTAGCATCTTAAAGCCGGGACAACATCTTGATTCGTTCAGAATTTAGTGACGGATGTGTGTTACTAATTTTTTTTCGAACACATTGAACCTGTAGCGTAGGTCCTTGGTATCATCGAAAAATCTGTTTGAGAGCTCTGTGGAAAATACCCAGTTTATTGCAAAGTTTTTCAGCGCGTAGCTGCAGATAGCAGCGCACAGTGTAGGAGCGCTCCACCGCCACTTCGAGCTTTGAGCAGCGCCTGTATTGAAACGAGGCATTTTTGAGACTTCACTAGAGCGACCGATGGGGTTCGCTTTGCAGCGTTTGTATGGTGGGTCGAACTGCCCGACACCCTACTGGAAATGCTACGTTGCACAGACCATTAGCAAGCTAACCTAACAGTTGCCTACAGAGTCGTATGCACGAATTTGCAGGTCGTTCTTCACACCTAACGCCATGGTTGTTCTCGGGCACATCGCTTTCGATGAAAACAAGGTTCCAGGCTTCTCTTTACCATGCTTCGTGGTCCCACCGAACTGCATCGAACCACCTGCTGCGTATGCATCCAATCGTCAATACAGCCACACCGTCGTGAGTGCTTCTTCGCACTAAATCAAACGCGGGATTTCACATTTCCAGATAGCTGTCGGGCATGCTCTGCTGAGTCATTTCCGAGGGGACCATACAATGACAGAGTTATATCTGTTATCATGTTGCGGGTCTCGTAAAAGGTGGGACCGATACTTGAAACTTCGGCTACGTTGTCTCAAATAGCGCCCCTTTTTACTCGAAGTGGTTTAAGTGTTCTTTTATTGATGACATGTAATATAGAGGACATTTCTTTAGATCGGTATGTCAAGCGGGTGTCGAAAAATTTCAACAGTGTGCGAAATTGGGATAGTTGGTTTAACTTCATTGTAAAACAGCGTAAAAAGACGAAGATATGACAGGGTGGACCACACAAGAACAGCGCCGGTCCTGTGTGGTCCTCCAACCTATGTGTCGTCGCGTTTTTGCGCTGTTTTACAATGAAATAAAAAACTTTCGTACGTCACAAACGTAATAATCTCTGGAGAGCATATGGGAAAGAATGTCATTGACATACGCCTTTGTAATAATAGATTATTACTGCAAAAAGTACATATATACGTCGTACGAAATTTTCTGATAGAAGATGCAGCAGCTCTTAGCCTATTAGTACCACAAACTGACATCGCAATATGCCTGCGCTCAACGCCCTTATTTCAATAGTGTTACGAGTGGAACGCCGTTTTCTTGTGGGCGCCAATATAATAGTGCGAAGAAGCTTACTTTCATTATTTCGAATATCCTCCATTGGGGGAGGATTGAGAATAACCAAACACGCATTCGTGCCACTGAGCCATTGGTATCAATATTTACTGAGGCATTTTTATACAGATGCAGGTAAAACTCCAAGGCAGAAACTAGGTCACATTTATTTAGGGTGTGCTTTTCTAGGTAGGGTACGCTGGCTGGCTCACGTCCGTAGCTGGTACGTTGCCCGGAGAAGCGAGGTACCCGCTACACATCTGTAAGGCATTCATCGTAATATAATGGACAGCGCAACGGGTTACACACGGACAGAAAGAAGAGAAGGACACAGCGCTGAACTCACAAAAAAAGGCATTGTGTGCACTTGTGCACATTGTGTGCACTTACAAGTGCACATTGTGTGCACTTGTAAGGCATTGTGTGCACTTTGCTGATGCGGGGGCTGATGACGTTGATGATTTATGGCTGAGCCCTTTGTAATGGGTTGGAAGCTTTAAACGACCCACTTGTTACGTAATTCGCATTGTGTGACGCCTGGTCGTTATTTCATTCTCCTACCACGCTATATAGGATATGTTAACATGAGAAAAAGACAGAGAGAGAGAGAGAGAGCGAAAGAACTTTACTGAGGCCCTGAGGAAATGAATCATGGGGGTCTTGTGGGTTTTCTTGGCAACTAATACAAGCACACTTGCAAGGTACCCACTACGCCATAAATCATAATTTTTCTGAAGTAGGGAAGCAGCCACTATGCCATTTTTCGTCATTCTGAGGAGAACCGTAGTAGCCGCTACACAATTGTAAGGTATTATGTGAACTTTGTGCGCTGTGCCTGACGACGATGAACTATTATGGCTGAGCCCTTTGTAATGTGTGGAAGCATTCAACGACCCACTCATTGTGCAATTCGCATTGTGTGACTCCCGGTTACAGAATTCGCGTTGTGTGACGCCTGGTTGGTATTCTCCTCTTCTACTAGGTGATATTACACATGTTAATGTGGTTCCTTGACGACCTGAAGCCTGTATAGGGTCTTTTCAACGGTTTCAAGCACCGGCATGGCACTGTGTCAGTAGAGAAACAAAAAAAACCGGCATGGCTATGTGGTAGTATACTGGGCTCCCACGCAGACAGCCCGGGTTCGAACCCCGTTCAATCCTCGATATCTTTTTTCTTATTTCGTGCGATAGCGGTTACAGACACCGGCGGCGGCAGTGGTAGAGACTACGGCACCAAAAACGGCTGTTGTTGTGATCTAGTAACAGCTTTCGCTGTAAAGGCGCGTTCACACTGAGACATTCGGCGGCGACAGCGCGCTGAATCGGCGGCGAGATCCGCCGGAAAATCCCATTCCGCGCCGATCGGTCCTGGACCGATTTTTGCGGCAGCTGCCGCAGGAGTCGAACATTCGAAAAATGGCGGCGCCTCTGATATCGCCGTCGTCGAAGCCCGCAGCAACAGCGAAATCTTTCCTAATCATCCTGTAGCTCTCGGCAACTGCCAAGCGTTGTCGCGATGAGCATATTTGCAATACATTATCGCGATCTTTCAAAACTGGTAGCATTATGTCGGCTCGACCAAGCTTCTCGCGCCTTGCAAATCAGGACGAACCAACCACAACTGCTTGCGTCGTTTCTTGTTCGGCGAATGCATAATTCTCCTCGCCAGACATCGCCAGAAAGTTTCATACCAGCAGGCCCAGCAGTTCGACGACCCTAAAAAGACAGGGCGTACAAACATGGACACAAGAAAGACGTCAGGACACCACGAACGCCGTCTTTATGCGCTTCGCCATAACTAAACGCTAACACAACGCAGAGCGCGTCGATGCCAGCGTTCCTTCGCGCGAAGGGACGATGACAACTAGGCGCCCTAGTTTCGGCTGTGCGGTTGCTAAGTGGTGTGAACAATGTGGAATTTCGGCGGCGCGCGAATTCCGGCTGCTGTGGCCGGCGGATTCCCCACTATGAATGAGCCATAAAGCGTACGTCCTACGTCGGAGGTTGCGGCGCGGCTGCAGCAGATGCATGGCGCGTGTGATGACCGCGGTGGCACTTGTGTTGGCGTAGTGCGCTGGTGCTCCTGTAGTATGACGTCATTCTTACTTTATAGGGTGTTTCTAGAAACATCTCAAAATTCTAAAAAAAAGTAAGGGAAATTCGAAGTTCGCTCGCTGCATCTATAATTGCTTCGTGTCGTCAGAAATTTCATGATGGTCAGTGGCATAAAACACGACAAAGAAATCAAATTATAAACTTTTTCATTAGAGGCTTGTCGGGTCAAAGAGGAGAATCGTAGAAGTTCCTGAGAAGAGCCAATGGCGCTTTCAGACCTGAAAAAAAAAAGTATCCTGGTCATTTTTGCAAAGTGAAGAAATCTGACCAATTTCGCAGGCGAAACCAAAACCGCAAGCGGAAGAGCGAAATTGCTATACTCTTGCGAGATGCCCAGAATAAGCTAGTCTCGTTATATCAACCATCCATATACTTCATTTCGTCGGTGATTATAGCACGTTAACGAATACAGGATAGCACCACTGCAATCTTTGTCGGCAACAAAGTCGTCTTGCGTCGCTCTCTGCTTATAAAGGCCAAGATACGCCCCGAAGGGCTCCCATCTTCAGTGGAAATCTATGTACCCTAACAATCCAGCAAAGCTCCTGTTCAACAATTGTCACTTGCAGTGTCCATGGTTGACTAGATTTTCGTCTTGTGTGGCTCTATACTATAGGCTGTTTATTACTTCAGTAGACATTACACCAAAAACGTTTAGTTTTCAGCAACAACAAAAACAAACATCGCTTATGAAACCGTGAAGCACATGTGTTCTTCACTCTTATTCCACTTAACCCCATAAAGATAGAGTAACACAAATGCATTGCAACCTGTGTCTCAGCGTTTCTGATGGCGCCCATCAGTTAAGTAAATTAATCGATTAATCGACGATATATATCACAAATCCACGATGCCTGATTAATGGTGAAAGAGGCTAACGATCAATGTAGAATCGATTAAAAACATTAATCGACCATCCCTAAGTTCCACATCATAGCCCTGTCTGACAACGTATCTTCTGCTATTTCAGGAAGACGCCGCACTTCAGGTGTCCTGCCTACGTCAAAAGTACAACATCAGTGTTCCGATATGTGTGTCTCTCACACTCCAGGGACGATGGTACGAGCCGAGTAATTTCATCGACGACAAATCCTCGAAAGGAAAGTACGTCTACAAACAGTGCGATGTTAAAAATTTCACACAGGAAGACGATCCTCTCGAGGTAAGTTAAAAAACCACACCGTGCTTAATGCACTCGTGATCGAATGTCATCAATTGACCACTTTCTTGAAGAGAAAATATCATTCCATACACATAAATTGCATCTTCTATTAAATAAAAAACAATAAAAAATGTATCGCCAGGCGCTTCCATTCGAACACTCGAGTGTAGGGGTTCATAACTAAAATAGAAAAGGTAAAAATGACACAAAGATGACGGCCCGAGCGCTACCAAAGGAACAAAAGTTAATCACCGAAGATGTATCATATGTCAAGGGCGCGAACATAATTATGGACCCGTTATGTTCCCTCAAGTGTGCTAATATTAGGGGCACTTAATGCCTCCTATATTGTCTTTCCTCTTTCATCGGGTGTAATATCTTAGTAAAAAGCGGCTGGTGCAATATATAGGTCAGAGATTTACAGAGCTGAGCAATGCATCCTCTTCTACAACCGATAAATTCTGACGTAGCATTTGACACGCCTTTAGTGCACCGTCAAGACTTGGCGAACAGATCACATCCGAGGGAAAGAATAATATTGTCACGTGGTCGTGACGTCGACGGAGACAACAGTTAGCACGTCCGAGATGAAACTGTTTATTTGGCCGAACTTGTGGCCGAGAAACTGAAAGTGAAACTACAACAATACACTGATAGCGGCGAACAGAGCGTCGACCATCGGTCAGCTGACAAGCAGTCAAGCGCGTTGGCATTTATACAGGCGCTATCGAACTTTCCACCAGTATCGCTGGTGGCGGCATTATCTCTACAAAAAGCTGGAACATTCGCGTGCGGGGCACAGTCTTAACAAAAAGATCTGCTACAATCGCGAAGCTTCTCGAACACTGCTTCGCGGACAGCGTCGAGCGTTGACAACCGTCCCTGCCGGTCAAACCCGAATACATCAAAACAAGACAAGAAGTGGGCGTGGCATTGCCCCCCACTGAAAAAGCGTCGTCCTGATGCTTGTGAAACAACATAAACGAGAAAAAAACAAGTGCATACACAAATAAATTACAATAACAAAGGAAAAAATAGAGTTCCCAGGTTCGCTAACGCGCAAAAAACGGCTTAAGGCGCACGACATGGACGACTTCAGGTCGTGCGCGGCGTCGCTGCGAGTTCGTAATGCCATCCGGGATGACCTCGTAGTCAAGAGCGCAGAAGCGTTGAAGAACCTTGTATGGCCCGAAGTATCGCCGAAGGAGTTTTTCGCTAAGCCCACGTCGGCGTATCAGTGTCCAGAACCAAACACGGTCGCCGGGCAGGTATTCCACGAAGCGTCGTCGAAGATTGTAGCGACGGCTGTCGGTGTGCTGCTGGGTCTTGATGCGCAGGCGGGCGAGCTGTCGAGCTTCTTCGGCTAGTTGTAAGTAAGCGGCGGCATCGACATTTTCTCCGTCGGTGACGTTGGGTAGCATGGCGTCCAGCGTCGTCCCCGCGCTCCTTCCGTAGACCAAATTGTACGGCGTCATCTGCGTCGTTTCTTGGACGGCCATGTTGTATGCGAAGGCCACATACGGAAGGATGGCATCCCGCGTCTTGTGTTCGACGTCGACATACATGGCCAACATGTCGGCGATGGTCTAGTTTAGCCGCTCGGTGAGGCCATTTGTCTGTGGGTGGTACGCTGTGGTCCGGCGGTGGCTTGTTTGGCTGTATCTCAGTATTGCCTGAGTTAGGTCAGCAGTAAACGCCGTACGTCTGTCGGTGATGAGGACCTCTGGGGCGCCATGAAGCAGGACGATGTTCTCAGCGAAGAACTTCGCTACCTCGGTGGCACTGCCTCTGGGCAGGGCCCTTGTCTCGGCGTAGCGGGTGAGGTAGTCGGTAGCTACGACATCGGGAACGGCCCCAGTAAGTCCATCCCGATTTGCTGGAACGGCCGTCCTGGTGGCTCAGTAGGCTGCAGAAGTCCGGCTGGCCTAGTGGGCGGTGTCTTGCGTAGCTGACAGTCCCGGCAGGTCTTTACGTAACGAGTGACGTTGGCGGAAAGACGCGGCCAGTAGTACTTTTCTTGTATTCTTGCTAGCGTTCGAGAAACACCCAGGTGTTCAGACGTCGAGTCGTCGTGCAGAGCCTGGAGGACCTATGGCCGCAATGTCGAGGATACCACGAGAAGGCAATCGGCACGAAGCGGTGAGAAGTTCTTCTTTAGGAGAACACCGTTGAGCAAGAAAAACGACGTCAGTCCCCGCGTGAATATCTTCGGAACAACGGTGGTCCTACCCTCGAGGTATTCCACAAGGCCCCTGAGTTCTGGATCCGCTCGCTGTCGTTCGGCGAAGTCGTCGGCACTTATGGTTCCCAAGAAGGAGTCGTCCTCCTTCTCGTCCTGCGGCGGTGGGTCGACGGCGGCGCGAGACAGGCAGTCAGCGTCGGAGTGTTTTCTTCCGGACTTGTAAACGACGGTAATGTCGAATTCTTGAAGTCGTAGGCTCCACCGTGCGAGGCGACCTGAAGGGTCCTTCAAGTTAGTTAGCCAACACAATGCGTGGTGGTCGCTCGCAACTTTGAAGGGCCTGCCGTAGAGGTAGGGGCGAAACTTGGATGCAGCCCAGATGATCGCTCGGCACTCCTTTTCTGTTGTGGAATAGTTTGTTTCTGCCTTTGATAGCGACCGGCTAGCATAACTGATGACCCTTTCCTGCCCGTCAGTCTTCTGCACAAGGACGGCGCCGAGTCCTACGCTGCTTGCGTCGGTGTGGATTTCCGTATCGGCGTATTCGTCGAAATGCGCTAGTATCGGAGGCATCTGAAGGCGTCGTTTCAGTTCTTCAAATGCTTCGATTTGCGCCGTTTCCCACTTGAATGGCACGTCGGTCTTCTTGAGGTGAGTTGGCGGTTCGGCGATTCGGGAAAATTCCTTGACGAAGCGCCTGTAGTAGGCGCTCAAGCCGAGAAAACGGCGCATGGCTTTCGTGTCGGTGGGGGGCGGGAAGGCAGCGATGGCAGCTGTTTTCCACGGGTCTCGGCGAACACCACCCTTGCTGATCACGTGACCCAAAAACAATAGCTCCTCGTATGCAAAGCGGCACTTTTCAGGCTTCAAGTTGAGGCCAGAGGTCTTGATTGCTTGTAGCATGGCGTCAAGGCGCCGGAGGTGTTCGTCGAAGCTTGAGGCAAACACAATGACGTCGTCCAAGTACACAAGGCAGAAGGTCGCGGGATTGAATCCCGGCTGCGGTGGCTGCATTTTCGATGGAGGCGAAAATGTTTGAGGCCCGTGTACTTAGATTTAGGTGCACGTTAAAGAACCCCAGGTGGTCGAAATTTCCGGAGCCCTCCACTACGGCGTCTCTCATAATCATATCGTGGTTTTGGGACGTTAAACCCGAGATATTATTATTATTATTATTAAGTACACAAGGCAAGTCTGCCACTTCAATTCAGCCAGCACGGTGTCCATAACGCGCTGGAACGTCGCAGGTGCCGGGGAAAAAGACCAAAGGGCATAATCTTGAACTCGAAGAGGCCGTCTGGTGTTATAAAGGCAGTCTTCTCTCGGTGTCTCTCGTCTACTTCGATTTGCCAATAGCCGGTCTTGAGGTCCATCGACGAAAAGTACCTCCAGTATCCAGGGCGTCGTCTATCCGTCGAAGAGGGTAGACGTCCTTCTTCGTGATTTTGTTCGGGTGGCGCTTATCGACGCAGAACGTAGGGTTCCGTCCTTCTTCTTCACTAACACCACGGGTGACGCCCATGGACTCTTCGACGGCTGGATGATGTCGTCGCGTAGCATTTCGTCGACTTGTTTCCTTATGGATTCGCGTTCTCGCGTAGAAACTCTGTACGGGCTCTGCCGGAGTGGCCTGGCATTTTCCTCTGTTATGATGCGATGTTTTGCGACTGGGGTCTGGCGGATTCTTGACGATGACGAAAAGCACTCCCTGTATTTCAAGAGCAGGGTTTTGAGCGGTTCTTGTTTATGCTTCGGAAGGCTAGGATTGACGTCGAAAGCTTGTTGAGGAGCTTGGTCCGTGGGTGTGGGCTCGGAAGAATCGGTGATGGTGAAAGCATTGGTGGCTGCCACAATTTCTTCGATGTAGACGACTGTCGTGCCTTTGTTTACGTGCTTATACTCGTTGGTAAAATTTGTTAGCATCACTGTTGCTTTGCCTCCCCGCAACTCTGCTATTCCTCATGCGATGGAAATCTCGCGGTTAATCAGCTGGTGCTGATCGCCTTCAACGACGCCTTCCAGGTCTGCTACTTTCTGAGTCTTCCAGAACATTCAAGGCATGCTTCCCTGGCGGCGTGTACCGCGGTAATGCTTTTCTGTAGATAGTGTTATCGACTTGGATCTGAGGTCGATGGCTGCACCATGAAGGCATAAGAAGTCCATACCAAGGATGACATCTCGGGAGCAATGCTGAAGGACTACGAAGCTTGCGGGATAAATCCGGTTGTTGATGGAGACCCTCGCTCTGCGGATTCCTGCCGGCGTTACTAGGTGACCTCCAGCTGTCCGGATTTCGGGGCCTTCCCAGGCGGTCTTGACTTTCTTCAGTTTCGTCGCGAACGGTCCGCTGATGAGAGAATAGTCGGCTCCAGTATCGACGAGAGCGGTGACGTAGTGACCGTCGATGAGAACGTCGAGGTCACTCGTTCGTCGCCTACCGTTTCGATTTGGTCGCGGCGTCGGATCACGGCTACGTCGGTTTGTCCCGCTGCTTCGACGTTGCGTCGTCAGGTCTTTTTCAGGCTGCGAAGTTTCGACGTCAGGGCTTCGTTCGGCTTGCGGCGTGTTCTTTAGATTTCGTTGCGGCGTTGTCTCCGGCGGCGGAGGATCTTCGGTATTTCGTCGTACAGCAACCACACCTCCACCGGTTGCTGCCCTTGGGTTTCCGGATACGGGCTGGGTGACCGGCCTCGCGTTGGGCCAGTGTATGGTCGGCGTTGGGGGGAGACGTAGCGGCCTTGTGACGGCGAACGGGAAGGTTGTCGGGGCGTCCATTGCGTTAGCGCGAGGTAGTCGGCGATGTCGCGTGGTCTTTCCCCTCGCTGTGGACGCGGCGCGTCGATGGCGAACCCATGCAGTTCCATCTGTCGGTACTGGTAGCGGCGGTAAGTGTGGCCAGCTTCCCCGCAATGGTAGCTGAGTGGGCGGTGGTCGGGGACGCGCCAAACGTCGGTCTTCCTCGGCGTGTATAGCTGGCCGGCTGGCGGGTGGTATGACGTCGGTGGCGGCGGCGGTGGTGCCTGGCGGCGGAACGGCTGGGGCTTGACGTGTGCGAGGAGGGGGGGGGGGGGGCGTTGTGTCGGGCTGCAGCAGCATAGCTCACTGTTTGCAGCTGCGGCTGCGCTGACTCGGGGGTGCCCAGAGACTGCTGGATTTCCTCTCGGACGATGTCAGCGATCGAGGCAACTTCAGGCTGTGGTAAGGATAACAGCTTGCGCAGTTCTTCCCGCACGATCGCTCGGATCGTTTCACGACGGTCGTCGGGGCCGACGGCATGAACAGCTGGGCTGTCTTGAGTCGATCGGCGATTATACTGGCGGTTGCGCATTTCCAGCGTCTTCTGAATCGTCGTCGCCTCTGAGATGAATTCTTGGACTGTCGAGGGTGGGTTCCGCATCAGCCCAGCGAAGAGCTCTTGCTTTACCCCTCGCATGAGCAACCTCACTTTCTTGTCCTCAGGCATGGCTGGGTCAGCGTGGCGGAGCAGTCTGGTCATTTCCTCTCCAAAGATGGCAACGCTTTCATTTGGAAGTTGTACCCGCGTCTCTAGCAAGGCTGCGGCCCTTTCTTTTCTGACGACGCTTGCAAACGTCTGCAGGAAAGCGCTGCGAATGGCGTCCCAAGTTCGAACAGTGGACTCCCGATTCTCGAACCAGGTCCTTGCTGCGTCTTCAAGGTAAAAGTAAACGTGGCGCAGCTTGTCCTCGGAGTCCCAGTTGTTGAATGTTGAGACCCTTTCGAAAGTCTCGAGCCAGGTTTCCGGGTCTTCGAATGACGACCTGCGGAAGGTTGGCGGCTCCTTGGGCAGTCAAGCGCGTCGGCTTTTATACAGGCGCTATCGAACTTTTCCAGCAATATCGCTGGTGGCGGCGTTATCTCTAGACAAAGCTGGAACATTCGCGTGCGCGGCGCAATCTTAACAAAACGATCTACTACAATCGCGAAGCTTCTCGAACACTGCTTCGCGGACAGCGTCGAGCGTTGATCACCGTCCCTGCTGGTCAAACCCGAGTACATCAAAACAAGACAAGGAGTGGGCGTGGCAATATCTAGATGTGTCCCCACAAGCGAAGATGCTGAAGAAGACCATGCGAGAATGATAATGCACAGATTATGAAGAAGTGCCCGATAAATGCCCACAATATATTTTTTGAGCTGTTACTATATTCTACTTAGGGAAAGCAGCTCGCCGGCAACCTCAAAGTGCAGCAGTGTTTATGAAAGGAAAACTGGCATCCACCTTTGTGCTGGACAAAGCTACAAGACAATTTCTTCGTGCTTTTCAGAAATTCAAGTTTTCTAATGAACAAAAAATACCTTCTGGCCCGGAAGTGAAACCAGTGACCAGCGCTTTGTTACCTGACAATAACAAGTATATTACCACTATTTTTTTACATTACGGACGTGACATGACAAAGGAAAGACGTCGGTTTATCGACAAACATGATAATCAGCCATGTGTAGTGCGCTGTGTTTCCTGCATTTCTTTTTCCGACACCTTACTCGCAGCATATCTGATACCAATAATAATTGTTGGGGTTTAATGTCCCAAAAGCACGATATAAATATGAGGGACGCCGTAGGGGGGGGGGGAGGGGGTCTCCGCAAGTTTTTACCACCTAGGGTTCTTTAACGTGCGCCTATATCCGAGTAACACGGGCCTCAAGCCTATTCGCCTCCATCGAAAATACGGCCGCGGCGGCGGGGATTTGATCCCGCGACTTTCGTGTCCGCAGTCGAGCACCATAACCACTAGACCACCGTGGCGGGTCGCGGCATATCTAAATACAAAAAGCGCTGCGTAATACTCGTGTGCGAGCATCTGCAAGAAGTCTCACATGTATGAATTCGATGAATCAACTCTACTCGGTTTCTTCTTTCAACAAGCAGCTTAAAACGGCAAGCTGTAAAGTGTAGGCTTCTACTGAAGAAGAGCTGCATATGCCTTGCAATGGTCGCAGCGCTTGAGAAGGTTGCCAAGTGAGGAACAATTTCGAGTCGTCCTTAGCCCAGGGCCTACGAACAAGAGTGTATAAAACTGCTCATTGCAGCTGACTTTCAGGGAGCTTTGTCAGCGTTGGAATTGCGTTGTACTTGGTGTAGCCACGCTAAAAGAAACTATTTTGAAGAAATTAATATGTAACGGATGGACCAATAAATTCTTTTCACTAGACTTGGTGTGACTACTTTACCGACAAACACTGCATTGCATCATTGGGATCAGTTTTATCAGGTATAACAACCGGAAGGAAGAAAAACTGGCTGCAGAGGTCCGGCTGCAGCCAGTCCGGGTAGGATAGGTCAGGATAGGCTGCCAGTCCGGTCAGGATAGGCTGCAGAGGTCCAGCTAGCCTAGTCGGCGGTGTCTTGCCGCCGACGTCACTCGCTACGTAAAGATTTGCCGGGACTGTCAGCGACGCAAGACACCGCCGACTAGGCCAGCCGGATTTCTGCAGCCGATGAGCCACCTAAACGGCCGTTCCAGCAAATCGGGATGGACTTACTAGGGCCGTTCCCGATGTCCAATACCGGAAACAAATGGATCGTCGTAGCTACCGACTGCCTCACCCGCTACGCCGAGACAAGGGCCCTACCCAGAGGCAGTGCCGCCGAGGTAGCAAAGTTCTTCGTTGAGAACATCGTCCTGCGTTATGGCGCCCCAGAGGTCCTCATCACCGACAGAGGTACGGCGTTTACTGCTGACCTAACTCGGGCAATAGTGAGATTCAGCCAGAGAAGCCACCGCCGAAACACAGAGTACCAACCTGGTGACCGTGTGTGGGTCTGGACGCTGATACGCCGACGTGGGCTCAGTGAAAATCTTCGGAGATACTTCGGGCCATAAAAAGTGCTTCGACGTCTCGGAGCTGTTGACTACGAGGTCGTCCCGGACGGCATTACGAACTCCCAGCGCCGCCGCGCACGGCCTGAAGCCGTCCATGTCGTGCGCCTTAAGCCGGTTTCTGGGGCGTTAGCGAAACCAGGGACTCTATTTTTCCTTTGTTCATTTGTGTATGCACTTGCTTTTTTTTCCCTGCTATGTTCTGTCGCAAGCATCTAGACGATGCCTTTTCAGAGGGGGGCAAAGCCACGCCCGCTTCTTCTTTTTTTTGATGTATTCGGGTTTGACCAGCAAGGGCGGTTGTCAACGCTCGACGCTGACCGCGCCGCAGTGTTCGAGAAGCTTCGCGAGTGTAGTAGATCTTTTTGTTAAGATTGCACGCAGGACGCGAACAGTCTAGATTATTCCAATGCTTGCGCGTCAACCAGTGATAAGACTGGAAAGTTCGATGCGTGATGTATAAAAGACGGCGCATCCCAGCCATGAGCAGTTGATCGACGGTCGACGCTCTGTTCGCCGCAATCAGTGTATTGCTGTAGTTTGAGTTTCCCGGCCACAAGTTCGGCCAAATAAAACGTTTCATCTCTGACGTGCTGACTGCTGCCTTCATCGACGTCACGACCATGTGACAATATATACCAAACTTGGGAAGGCGTGACAAGATTGTATGACAAACATAAGGTACAGGTCTTATCGTGCAAATCATAACACGCATGGCATGTGCAGCATGACTTAGATGACATGGTCTCGCGGCGCTCGCGGACGTTTAACTATATCGATATATACCAAAATTTCCACTAAGAAGCACTTCTATATGGCGAACATAAGCGGCAGGTGGTAACATGAAAATCATGACATGCGTGTAATATACGCTATGACATACATGCCCCGCTCATGGTGCACTTGCGGATGTTTCGCTAACTTGACATGTACCAAATTTGGTATTGCGTGAAGAGACTGTATGAACAGCATAAATCACAGGTGGTAACATAAAAATTATGCCATGCATGTCATGTATAACATGATTTACATACCACGGTCATGGGGCGCTCGCGGCCGTTTCGCTAGCTTGATACACACCAAAATTGGTATTTCGTGACGTGACTGTAGGGCGAGCATAAATGACAGGTGGTCAAATGACAATCATGATATGCATTTAACGTGCAGCATGATTTACATACCGCGTTCATGGTGTGCTCACGGCCGGTTGGCTAGCTGGGTATACCCCGAAACTGGTATGGTGACGTGACTGTATGACTAGCATAAATGACAGGTGGTAACATAAGAATCATTACATGCATGTCATGTAGGGCATGATTTACATGCCACGCTCATGGGCTGCTCACGGCCGTTTAGATGGCTTGACATACACTAACGTTGGTATTGCATGACGCGACAGTATGATGAACACAAATGACCTGTGTTAACATGACAATCATGAATTGCATTTCATGTACAGCATTATTTACACGCCACGCTCATGGTTCGCTCGCGGCCGTTTCCCTCGCTTGATATACACCAATACTGGTATTGCGTGCCGTGACTGTATGAGGGCCATAAATTACAGGGGCAACATGATAATCATGACATGCATTTGATGTGCAGCATGATTCACATGCCACGTCATGGTACGCTCGCGGGGGATTCGCTAGCATGGTATACCTGAAAACTGGTATTTGGTGATGTGACCGTATGCCACACATAAATGACAGGTGGTAACATTACAATCGTGACATGCTTGTCATGTAGGGCATGGTTTACATGCCACGCTCATGGTTTGCTCGCGGTCGTTTTGCTAGCTTGGCATACACGAACATTGGTATTGCGCAACGCGACTGTATGGCGAACACAAATAGTAGGTGGTAACATGACAATCATCACATGCATGTCGTGTACGGCACGATTGACATGACACTGGCTTGGTGCGCTTCCGGCCGTTCTGTTGACTGGATACACACCTAAAAATTACTATGGCATGACATGAGTGCGTGACGAACATAAACGACAGGTTATGCATTGCATATACCAGAATATACGTTTCGTTATATTAAAGATTGTACATGCATGAATTCATGACAAACATGCGATATACAGTCAACTGGGTGTCATGACATGAATGTCTTAATTTGCCTTTAAGACAAACAAGGCAATGTGTGCAGCTCTTTGCTGGCTGCTTCGCATTACATCGATTCCTAGAGTGCGTGGGACCTGACGGATTTTTTTTTTGGTTCGGTCATACCTGTTTTCCTCAAATATAGCAAACGTGCGTTCGCTCGGAACCTCGCCGCTGCTGTACCCCATGACTAGGCGGAGCATTGACGGCTACTTGGCTAACGCTTGGTCACTCAGTCTTGCCAAGGACGGCGCCCGCTTGGCCGTCTGTGAAAGCGCTTCAGCACAATCTACAGGCTGAATTCAATCATCCTTTCGATAGAGCTAGTGCATAGTGCATAGTGCCCCTATGTGCATAGTCATTGCAAACCTATCGCTCGTGATAACTAAGTGTACAAGAGTTACATCTCAGCAAATTTTTATTAAAATAGCAACCCCTTATCAGTAACGAAGGTATTCGTCTTCACTCAGTAAACCATATACACCCGCCAATAGGCAGCTATGTGCGGTGACCAGGCCCGTGGGGAACTGCTTGCCTCTTATTTCAAACGATGATATCTTTGGAACCGTATTCCCGCTAACCCCTTACGGTTCTCCTCTCTATTTTTGGAAAAGAGATTAAACAGCAGAAGTATTGCTGGCTTTTATATATTTTTTCCGCTAAAGAAACCTCCCCTCTAATATGTGCATTTTTTGACATTTGAAATACGAGGGCAGACGGTGTTTCCATTACATTGTGAGAATAACCCCAGCCTTCGTTTTTTTTTTCTTCATCACCTAAAGCTCTGCTACCGGCCCGGCGTCGCCTATCACACGAACGTTGATTACGACCAGAAAGCACGTTCAGTCGTATATTTCGATGACAATCCCAGCGCAAGGAGGACCTTCATTTTCGACAACAGTTTCAGCCTGCGTTATAAGGTGAGCTGAACGTGGTTCACCTCTGCGTTGGACTGCAGTTTGCGTGCGTTCGTTCGAAGTAAGCGCACAGAATACCCTGCAATGGTGCCACTTTCGTCAAGAAATGTTATGTCGTTGGTTATTGGAGGCTTAGAAAGTGTCACTGTGTCCTATCCCACAATTAACTCTTCTGGCCTGCGATTAATTCTATTTTGTAGTAAAACTATATAACCACTGAACAGCTGATTCCTATAACGCGGTTGGACCGTCTCTCTGAGCTCTGGTCAAGAAGTTACAGCGCGATAACGCAGCGGAAGAGGAAGGCCGCTGTACAAAACAGTGGCTGTGTGCTACTATTTCAAATAAAAAGTGATAACATCTATCGACTAACGCTAGCTATTTGTTCAAGCGAAAGCTATCCGTTATGAAAGGAAAATGGTCGATCAATTTTATCCTAAAGGAAGCACACATGATTTTATTTGATGCGGCTGGGAATACTGGTCTTAGTCATTCGCACCACATCCCCTGTGCCCTCTTAAAGCTCTGTCAGCATACACGTTCTATGCAGGGAATCAGGGTAGATGCAGGTTATTCTAGTGATACCTTGTACTCGATTCTTGGCACCCCCGCCACGATGGTCTAGTGGTTATGGTGCTCGACTGCTGACCCGATCGTCGCAGGATCAAATACCAGCCGCGGCGGCCGCATTTTCGGTGGAGGAGAAAATGCTTGAGACCCGTGTACTTAAAAACACCAGATGGTCGACATTTCCGGAGCCCTCCCCTACGGCATCCCTCATAATCATATCGTGGTGTTGGGGCGTAAAGCCCCAACAAATATTTATTATAAATTCTTGCCGCTCTTTCGCGGTCCAAGGCAGCTTGTTCAATTGATGACATGAACCTGTAAAGATATGCGAAAAAAGAAAGAAAAACAGCAAGGCATCCGCAATCTAACGCCGAGATATGCCATAGTGGGCGACTCTGCGATAACTTTGCCCACCTTCGGTTCTTTATCGTCGGACTCAATATCGGGGACGAATATATTTTTCACGTGAAAGTGTTTTGATGCCGGGATCCACCAAGACTTTCATGACGTATTTCCGCCATGGAAATACGTCAGCAAAATGAACGCCATCAGGTGGCAAAGACAAAAATTATAAGTTCCGTTGACATGAGTCGAATCCATAACCTCTCGGTCCACGACGATTGCTGGCGGGCGTTCAGCCCACTGAGCTACCGCCAAACACATTACGGAGGCTAACTGAACGCGCCTTTTATCTTTCACACTTTCCTCTCACAGTGCTGTTATATAGAGGGATGGATGCTAAGAGCGTCCTCTTTATAACGGGGCGGTGACATGTGTGCCACCAGGTTTGAAAAAAATAAAAAAAAAACACACCGTTGCTACGACCGTCCCGTTCGGCGCGTTTCCAATACAAGTGTAATTTCGTTAACGCTTTAACACACAGCGAGGTGGCGGCTTTAGCCCATGCCTCGCTCATCGCATCCATACATATCGAAAAATACCTCTCCGACGTTCGCCTGGCTCTCGCACCGCGTTCCCTGCTCGCCCTGTGAGAATGAACGGCCAGGCTAGAGGGAAGACACGGCGCGCGTAGCGTTTAACTTCGTGTTTCACGACACTTTGAAGGAATTAATATCGAGTATCAGTGTTTATTATGTGCTTGTTGATGCCATCTCAGCGCGGGATTCATATGCAGCTTCCACATATATGTTAAGAACTTCATCTACCGCAAGGGTTAAATCATGATCATGGGCGTTAATCGTCGGTACGGAGATATGCCACTTAGGCGTCAACGTAAGTGCGTCCACATCAAGCGGTGCTATATCTGCCAAAAAACAGCAGATATTATACAAGCTCTGATATACCAATGCACTATAAACAATCAACTACTTCTGTGACGACAAGTTTCACTTTCGTGTTATACCGATTCCTATGACGAAGGGATCAGCCATCTTTTTTTGCACTTAGCCTCTTCGACATAAAGCCACCGAGGCCAGCATAGATGAATGGGTGGTGTATGGGACTTAACTTCCCGTAGCGACTCAGGCTCTCGGCGACACCGTAGTGGAGTCTCCGGGTAATTTCGACCATTTGGGGTTCTCTAACGTGCAACGATGTTGCACTGTACACTGGCCTATAGCGTGTCGGTGACCGCCACGGCGGGGATCGAACCCAATCCTTTTGGGTCAGCAGCCGTGCACCATAACCACTGAGCCCCCGCAGCAGCTCACGGGTCGAGAACTTGCGACCTCTACCTAAGCAGTGCAACTAGAGGCCGGATTTTAGGCACACCAGAAGGTGATTTTTAGGCGCAAAACATAGGCAGGCAGAACAACGTTTTGGGACGGCAGTATCGTAAATAAAGGCACAAGAAGTTGTTGCATAAATGCAAATAATTTCAAGGGAAAACGTGGGCGACCTCTATTTACGATAGGAGAAAAAATGCTACTGTTTAGGATGGTACACAGGCGCCCACAGTTGAACGTAGCCGTGCGATTGTCCCTTTTCCGTCGCGCTTTGCGGAACACGGTCCCTCCGCTTATTCTGTAGCATGGTGAGCTAAGTGTCCACTGTCGAATCAACACACTTCTGTGCGCCCGCAGTTGGTTGAACTTGTGGAATAGGTTGACCCCATAGAGTTCCCAAGAGTGAATTTTATGCGGTAACATAAATAATGTGCTCAAACTGCACCGGGAAGCGACACTTCAGGGTAAATAGTGTTCATATAGGCGCAAGTTTTCAAAATAGGCATTTATAGGTAGTTACAAGCATGTAGGCACGAACGGCAAAAACACGCATTTACAGGCACGATAAAACCACCATAAAAGCCCTCCTTAGGATTTAATTCACGCTCATACATCAAAATGGCGTAATAGGAGCGCGTGGAACAAAATAGGCATTTGGCTAAAATACGGTCTCCAGTCGTTACTAAAGTGCCCCGGCCAGTTGGCATAGCCACTGAATCGCGTTCGGGAATTATTACTGGTTCGTTCAGATCACGATCGGTGCTTCTATTTCTTGCGCTAAAAACAATGCACATTCGACACGAATACAACTATCGGGACCCGGCATTTGCAATATCTGTCTTTGCTCTCCGGTATCACAATCGCAATTCACAATATCTATCTTCATTGGTTTCAACGCAGGTCTGTGTCATGAAGCGACAAACTGTCAACGTCTCATACAGCCTAGCAGCTTACGACGTCAACTTTGACTCTGGCCCTTCCAGCTGCGATCAGAGCCTTCTTCAGGGGAAGTACGCGAGAACTAAACAGCTGAAGAAGCTCGCTGGCTTTATTGCACACAACTATAGAAGTGCGCAAGATCTCAACGCCTGTAGAAATGTCACGTGACACCTCTTTTCCGACATGCTCCACCTCACGCCGGAATGCTACGATTAAAATCATAGCGGCAAAAATAGGATTTAATGCGCAAACATTAATGGACAAATAAAATAATAAAATCATAAATGCGGTAACCGTAAGGGGTAACTTTTGTGAATACCTTATTCAAGTGCAGTACAACATAGATGAAATCTGTGTAAATTCGTGCGATATTTACCTATAGATGCTGTACAGTTCACAACTTTTAATTCGGGCTGTATGCGTTTTTATTCATTGCACATTTCGCAAGCTAGGCCGAAAATGTATACACTGCAGAAGGAGAAGAGAGCAAGTGCGAAAAAAAGGAAAGAAAGAAAGTCCTGTAGGGGTCTAAATGAGGAGAGTAAGAGAAAATTCCAAATAAAAATGCCAGTTTCGCTGCAAGGGCGGAGCAATCAATGCGATAGGAACAAATTGGAATGTCACGCGAAAAACGGCAATCAGTTCGGAATTTGTTGCGCGCTGCTCTAGCACAAAGGCCGCACGAAAAGAGCATACGCAGGGTGAGCGCGAACAACTGTAACAGCTCGACACAAGCAGCGTGCTGCTGAAACACAAAGCAGGACGCATGAATAGAACGCACAGGTATACATAGGACGAGAACGAACTCTCAGAGTTGTTACTTCAACTGGCCCCTATTTTGACGATTGTAGCTGGCAGCTCAGTCCTTTCGCAAGCGCGGCCGCTGCGCCAAGAGAAGTGGCCTCCGTGCGGTCTATAGCGGCAACGCAAACATTCCGGTGAAAGCACAACACGCACAAACCTGCCCCCTCAAGAAATAACCGGGCGAGCACGGGCGATCACGCCCTGTATGTAAAGTACAAGTCGCAGGCGCACATTCAACTCCAGTGAAACACTACAAAGCTTTAGAATTGGGAAACCGAGGAGCTAGAAGACCCAAGGAATTTGCGACCCGCCATGGCGCACGCGCAGAACTCAAGCTACACTTGGACTCTTGCGCTCGCGTTGCCCCAAGACCCAAAAATCGAAAACTATCATGAGTGGCCAGCGAGACGCCGCAAACACAGCGCGGGAAATGACGCAGCTTTGAGCGCGTCTCGCATAATTTTAATTTCTCCAAGTGTGCTGTCCCGTGCATTTGGCCTTATGCCACCTGCGTTTGTTCAAACTCTCTAGCATTGCTGCTCCTCCTAACACAAGAGCAGCCGACCTAGCGCAGCTGGTAGCAGTAGACGGCCTTTAAAATGCGTCGTTCAGGCCATTTCTCGGGCCTGAATGACAAGGATGAAGCACCTTCGATATCATCGTGCCACCAGCAGTAACTCGTGTACTTAAATAGTTCGCCGATACTACGCTGGAGGACGAATGGAGCGTGGCGGAATAAGCTAGCGGAGCGCGCTTCGGAGCACTGGGTCGCAGGTTCGAATCCCCGGCCGCTGGTTTCGGAAAATTTTTCAGAATTATTTGTATTTGTGGCTTCTACATATCTATATATATATATATATATATATATATATATATATATATTCAGTGGGAAAGTTGAGTAGGTCCGGTACGTATAAGAAGACAAAACGGTGCACGTACGAGAAAGCAATACCTTATGCCTTACGTTTCGGCCGTGGCACGGCCTTCGTCATTCTCTGACGAAGGCCGTGCCACGGCCGAAACGTAAGGCATAAAGTATTGCTTTCACGACGTGCACCGTCTTGATTTCCTGTATATATATATATATATATATATATATATATATATATATATATATATATACTGCTCATGACGGCGACGGCAAAAGCCCGCCGAGAGTGTCCATCTAATTGCTACGTCAATAAATTTACAGCCACTTCCACGCCTGTGTGAACTGAGTGAACAAGGTAGCCGGCGAGCAGTCACCACCACCTGCCCAACGCAGATTAAGTTCTTCGTCTTTCATCTTCTGCTTCCATCTTTCATGTTTCTTTATCGTCTTCTACATCATCTTTCTTTCTTTATCTCTTTCGATATTGGCCTGTTTCTCCTTTCCTTCCTCCTAAACCTGACATCACTTTTCACTGTCACTTCTCTCTTCCGCCCCTTGCTATGCTGCGCTGCACAAGGTTATGCTATGGTTTACCTTCTCTAGGGAGCTGGTAGGAGCTGCTTGGTACATACCCCTTTACTGTCACGCATAGCCGCTGAGGAGTTTTGTGCCAACGGAATACGGACCAACCTTCAGCTTAATTAAAAGAAAGAAAGCAAGAAGAGGGAGTAGGGGAGAGGCACCCAGATGTAGACGACTTTTGTTCGCGTGGTCGGTGTATGAAGGGGCGGTTGAGGCGTTGAGATAAGTCGCGTGCGAGCGTATATCAAGGGAATTGCGTTACCGTACTTCATCAAAACGTACATCACATATGAGTGGCAATTGATCATGTGAATTACAGGGTGAAAATTTAATGCTGAAGGCGTACACATACGCGGTGCTCAGGAAGGCAGCTACTGCCTTAATGAAGACAAGTTGACTTGTGGCAACTGTGGCTTCAGCAACATTCCGTGTTCAACGATTTCTAATCACTTCAAGACACCGTCTTTCCCAGAACTTCTGTCTTGTTTGGAGTGCGCAGACTAAAGTCGCAGGTACGCACAAGCGCCAAGGTCAATCTAAATAGGTCGCGAAAGTCGGAACGAAAAGTGGTCGGAAACCTATTGCGACAAACATCAACACCCGCGTGACGATTAAAGCGCTACTAGGTGAGGGGGGGACAAATAATGAAAACAAAAAAATAATTAAACGTTTATTTTCATTAGTTTTAATTTTATTTGTCACGAATTAAATTAGTAGATTACTTTAATCAAACATTAGTGTTGGGTATGTGGCTGAGTGGCCAATTTTTTTCGTTTATTTTCAGAAACAGCGGACACATGCATGCAGTCTAGTAACATGGGCCAACGGTTTTGCGCATTTTCAGATGCAAATGGCGTCGCTCGTTTTTGCGCAGTAGATTTGTGCCTGTCGTCCGTAGGTGATTTACTCGCATAAGCGTTGTTTTCTGGACGTGGTACTTGGCAGAAGGTAATATAGCCCATCGCAGCCATCGGGAACCGTTTCAGTGACTGTGTTTTGCCAGCGCACGGGCGGCGTGCTGTCGCCCTTCGGGACGATGAGTCCGCCACGCTACGCGAAGAAACGCTGCGCTGTCTACGGATTCAAGAGCAACACTTTAACGCCAGGCGTCTCACTACATCGGTTTCTTCTCGATTCTGAACGTCTTCCCGTTATCTTGCAGGCTTCCATTATGGAGCCGTCGTAGTGATAAGAAAAAGAACGTGCAGCTATAAAAAAAAGTAAGAAGCGACGCCCTGTCAAAAAATTTCATAATTTCGCACCTATCGCGTTAAAACGTGACGTCATTTCCGCTTCCGGTTGTGACGTCATCTTTTTCTTTTTTTGAAATTCTGTTTGTCCCCTCCTCACATAGATGATGGCGACTGTTGCAACAACTAGCCACCGGCTTGACACGTGGGCTTCTGCGGAAGTTACGCTACCAGTTTACATATACCTTGCAAGCGCTACTTGCGAGAGAGCCCAGTGGGATTGAAATGCGCATGCGTGCCCTTTATTCGTAACGGGCTGTGCGCATCACGTACGTGGGTCAGGCTCCGCAGTGACGTAGATTGCGCGTGCGTACGTGAGACGCAAAGCGCTGTCTGGGTTTGCCGCATGCAATTTCTAATTCCACTAGAAACGTCCCTCTGCGCAGATTTTCTGTGTGAAGACGTCAGTTGGCTGACTATCGTATATTTTTTTTTTCTAAAGAATAATCGATATTGTTTAAAAAAACACCCTCTAAGAGCCAACAGTTTTAGAAACGTTCGTATAACCTTTACGCCCTTAAATGCTCTACCCACGGTGACCCCTTCTCCTAAACACCGCCATTATACTCGCGACTTGTCGTAGTCATCGAGTCGCGTCTCTTCAAATGGCCCTGGCTACGCCGGAGCAGAGCTGCTTACTGAGTAAGCATATGTGTCATCATCGTCATCTTCTTCATCAGCCTGACTACGCCCACTGCTGGGTCTGTCCCATGTTTCTCCAATTAACCACCAGTCCTGTGATTGCTGCGGCCACATTGTCCCCGCGAACTTCTCGTGCTTCCTGCAAATCATGTTTCCCCTAAAGCTGCTAGTCTTACTTTGAATATTGCATTTTTTTATCGCATTAATTGCTTCGCTCTTCTGGCCAAACTGTACATTTTAGGTTACCGCATATAAGGACAGTAAAATGTGAAAAGAAAAGTCACAGTTTCGCCGCAAGGGCGAAGCAATGCATGCGATGGCAAGAAATTGGAATGTGACACGAAAACGACAAGCAGCTCGATATTGCAGCTCGCCGGTGAAGCACAAAGAAAGACGCCGGAAAAGAACGCACATGTATACAGAAGAGAACTGTGAACTACCAACTGTCACTGTTAAGTCTTTGTGCTTCAGCAACGCGCTGCAAGTGGTGATGATGATGATGATGATGATGTCCTCTTCCTGATGGCGCTCACCCAGAAAGGGGGATGGGCCATGAAGCGGGTCGCAGGATGCTTAAGAAAAACACCTATGATACTAAACACATCTGGAAACTTACGTAGCGCCCATACTACAGTATTATCGACGAGTAAGCGGTCAGACTATTGTTTGGGTTTTCTAAGATAAATAATTACAGATTTCAAATCAATATTATGAACAGAGAAAAACTGACTAACGCGGTAATATTTTTGTTTCATTTATGTAACCGACCACAACAGAGCAGACATCCCTGTGGCTA
>NC_051182.1:38222318-38260592 GCF_013339695.2 Rhipicephalus sanguineus | reverse complement strand
GCACCATCGAAATGTGACCGCCGCGTCCAGGATCGCACTCACGACCTTTGGGTCATTATGTCACAGCGCAGCAAGAACTTAGAAAAAGCTAGGCACACATACGACATAACACAGCGCTTTGGGTCAGCATCCTAGCGCCGTAGCTGTGCAGCACCCCGGCGGACGGAACTTCTAGTTCTTCCCGACATTTTCTTATGTACTCATTGTTTTTTTCGGCGAAATATCCATTGCTGTTATTTTGAGCCAGAAGCCACCCTGTTAAACATTTTAATGCAGTAATTGTGGCTGCTGCATTCTTTCGCAGGCAGAATAATAATATAGTGAATTTCAAACGGAGGTAATATTTGTTTTTTTTTTCGCGTAGCAGAGGAACTTCAGTGGTACTTTGCTTAATTTTTCTGTTCTAACTTGTCTTGGAGCGAATAATTACACGTTTAAATGTATATATACTTCGAGGTGCTTCCCCACATCCTTCTCATTTGCATTCGCGCGGTAGCGATGTAAAGATTCCGTGAGTGTTGACTGTGTCTTACTAGGTTTGCTGTCAAAAGCGCCACGTCGCTGACGTATCTCGGCCGCCCATCCTCATCAGCTGCGCCATCAGCTTTAATACCACTATGTCGCACTGCAAATGCGTAGTTTGCCCCACTATCTCGGGGTAGGGTGACACACAGACTGCGTCGCCTAGGGCGCCTGCGAAGTGGGATAAGAGGTTGCAGCTCAAAGTCGCCCTCCGCCATCGATTGTTTCTCGAAATTTATTTGAATCATAATGCATGTCTCAAGAATTCGCTATGCATGGTGCTCATCTTGTCACGTGGTCGTGACGTGGACGAAGGCAGCAGTCGGCGTGTTCAAGGTGAAACTTTATTTGGCTGAACTTAGGGCCGGGAAATGAAAACTCAAACTACAGCAATACACGCTGTACACTGATGACGGCGAACAAAGTGTCGGCCGTCGATAAACTGCTCACGGCTGGGATGCGCCGCCGTTTATACATGACGCATCGAACATTCCACTCTTATCACTGCTGTTCGCGTAAGCTCTGGAATAATCTAGACTGTTCGCGTCCTGCGTGCAATCCTAAAGGCCGTTTCACATTACACAAAAGAGAGCGATTTTCAGGCTGCGAATTCGCTCGCAGCGAAAAAAACGACCGATCGCTCTCGCCGCAGCGGTCAGCGGCGAGCGACCAACATGTTGGAAATTTTTCGCTCTGTTCGCAGCGGCGGAGCGATTTTTCAGTCGATACCCGTCGAATATATGCCGACCCGGCCGAGCCGTCGAAATTGCGCCAAGGAGTTTGTTTTGGTTAAGGCCGTTGTTGCGTATTCTCAAGTGAATTTACAATTGAAAGTGTTTTTAAATGACAAACCACGCGTGCTCTTCGCTACCGGTGATGAAAAGTTAAGAATATCATTACGCACAGATTGTTACATTAAATTCGAAAATTATGCAGTGTATGCCATAAACAACGGCAGCAAGCAGCTTTGCGCGCCGCGCCAGTCGGAGAGCGAAAATCGCAGAGCATTCGCAGTCCATGTGAAACGAAACCGCCATTAGCGGCGGTTGCGAACAGAGCGAACCGAGCGATTTTCTTCGCTGCAATCGCGGCATGTGAAACAGCCTTAAATAAGTGATCTACTACAATCGCGAAGCTTCTCGAACACTGCGGCGCGGTCAGCGTCGGGGATTGCTAACCGTCCTTGCTGGTCAAACGCGAATGCATCATAATGAAACAAGAAGCGGGCGTGGCAATATACGCATGGTACGCACTTTGCATATGCACGTCCAGAACATGTAGGTCATATGCCGTAATTTGTGCTGTCTAAGGTTGAGGGTTTGGGTGGGCGGTCTCCTTGAACATGCCCAGGGCACCTTTAAGCGCATTCTTGCTCCCACTCCGCCCCCGCGGTCGCCACTGACGAAAGAAGCTGAGGATCAGGTAATGGGGAGCTATGGTAATGGGAAAAGGTCTAGTAATAGGAGTTAGGTAACGGGTCTATACAGTCTCACCGAGTCTGCCGCTTTGCGGCCTGCCTCGGCATTTGATCCAAACTAATAATATCTGGGTTTTAACGTCCCAAAACTGCTATATGATTATGAGGGACGCCGTCTTGGAGGGCTCCGGAAATTTCGAGTACCTGGGGTTCATTAACGTGCACCTAAATCTAAGTACGCGGGACTCAAAAATTTTCATCTCTAACAAAAATGCAGCCGCCACGGCCGGTATTCGATCCCACGACCCTCTATTTGATCAAAACTAGCGTCATTGCATTATATGCAAGTTTAAACTCTTCTACATAGCCACGCACATTCGCTGCAACATATTCGTACTATTTAACGTGTTGATGCTGCCAAAATAATTTTCGTTATTCATACTTACGCTTACTGAACGTGTCTGCAGTTTCATTACTTCAGTGGGTGCTCACAAATATTAGTGGTGGCGCAGCCACCCTACATCTGTAGGCGCATGCTCTTCCACCTTAGGTAATATTTGGTGCAACAAAGGTTAGTATTTATTTGTTATAGAACAATGTGAGCGGCATCAGATAATTTATGTATAATATTTAACTAAAATGGGGACGTTGCTGGGCAGTTTAGGCTGAAAGATATCACGCAGTGTCAATAAATTAAGAGGCGATTGTAATTGCAGACCACAATCGGGAATGTAACACATACGATAACATTCAAGTTTTTCTTCAAATAGCACGCGTGAACACGTCAAGCACCGTGTACACCCCGCTATCGAACAATGAAAAGACTGCGTCTTCGCCTTTTCCAACATTTGAACAGCACGTACAAGAACCGATACGCTGTCTTCAAGATATGTCACCTTGTTCAGCGCTTCTCGAAGGCTAGGCCCGATATGTTCGATGTGCTTGCTGTGGAAGGCGACGTCCAAGCTGTTGACATTGCGAGCAAAGATGTTCTCGGCTTGTAGTTGTGCGACCATCTCTGCGACGGCTTCGGCTGGACCAGACACTGTCACAGAATCTTCAGCGTTGTGGCACGCAGGGTACACGTCCGGAGGACATCGCTTCTCCACTTCGTCCCATGTAAGTCCTAAAAAGCATTTTCGGTAAGAAACAGGGTGCTCGCACCTATTTATTTGAGTCCTACAAGTTACTGTTCACGTATATACCACACGAATACACACCTTAGGAATACAGTTTGCCAATTTCAAACAAAAGACACTATATAGAATATAACTAGGCGCTTGAACAGTAACATCACTGCAAAGAGTGTCGATTATTGCATAATAGGTGATGACATCGTTATTGTAAGTATATGAATGCCGTAAAGAACAAAATGACTCCCACCTCAAGCAATGCATGATCCAAATGTAAAATATAACGCAGGTGCACTGACTGGAGCAGGCTTTCCGCATGTAGTACGACATAATATAATTTCTTTGAATCCTGCTTCACGAGACGGCAGCTCCAAACTACTGGTGCGAAGACTGAGGTAGCAGTGGGGTTGGTGGAGTTTCCCTTCTCCGCACACTCACCTCTTTATTTCTTGCTCTCTCTATTAGCGGCGAAGGACCTTAGGGACTCGTCGTGTAGGTGGGCATAGTCGTGTCCTGTCCATTTGCTTGAGCGCAAGAGAGGGCGCCACCGCCTCAGCGCTCGCCATGTGGCGAGAGAGAGCGAATGACCCGTTGATTATGGAAGCGCTCGTTCTACGATAAACGCTGAAGTACCAGCTCGCAAGGAACTAGAACGCGCCCTCGCCCGCGAAAGACAACGCCGAGGCAGGCAGCGTCTACTAGCGAGTTTCTTGATTGAAAAAAAAAAAGCCGACCGCTCGCGCTGCACAACCACTCACCTGTCACTCCGCATATATATATGCACTGGATCTTGATCTGCAATGTAGTGCCGGTGGGAGATTTCGCTTGTGCGTAGTTGAACAATAAAGATTCGCAGTGTGCACGTCAGCTAAAAGCGCACTGCTGGTCTCTGTGTCTAATCTTTCTTTTGTCTCTCATTTCCCATTAGCAGTGCTCCTGCTGTAAGAAACCTCGGCGCGCACTGCATGCTTCGCCCCTCCACAGGTTTAATGTTAATGGAGCTGTTTCATTAGAGCGCCGAATGTCCGGAATGATGTTTTCCTTTTCTTTCTCAATATTTATCATTCTTTCTTTATCTTCCATTTATTTCTCTCTATCTCTGTATTTTTTGCTTCATCTTTCTCTCGCCCTCTATATCTTTCCCTCCCTCTGATTTTTTTTTCTTTCTCGACATCTTTTTCATTCTGCTTTTCGTTCTGTTTGTTTTTCTCTTTCTCTTTCTTTCTATGGTATGTTTCACTATTGCCTCCTTTTACTCCTCCTCATCCTGAGCCCTGTCCTCCTCTCCGGCACTTCCCTTTCCCACCCCCTTGCGATTTGTTCTCTGCCAGCCGCTCGCGTTCGCATGGTGTGTACGCGGATTCGAATTTCGCCCCGAGAATTACTCTTTCTCTATCTTTAGTTTTCTTTCTGCCTCTCTATCACTCTCTTTCTTTCTCCCTCTCTGTGCTCGTCATCTCGACCATCAGAATTCTTGCATCCCGCGCCGGAGAAATGGCGCTTCTGTTTTGGGAGCAAAGCCGAGGTTGAAGAGGACGACGATGAAGAAGAAGACGGAGAGAGTGCGTGCGGTAATTTATAATAATAATAATAAATAATAATAATAATAATAATAATAATAATAATAATAATAATAATAATAATAATAATAATAATAATAATAATAATAACAATAATAATAATAATATCTGGGTTTACCCGTCCTAAAACCACGATATGATTGAGAGACGCCGTAGTGGAGGGCTCCGGAAATTTCGACCACCTGGAGTTCTTTAACGTGCACCTAAATCTATGTACACGGGCTTCAAACATTTTCGCCTCCATTGAAAATGCAGCCGCCGCCGCCGGGATTTCATCCCGCGACCTTCAGGTCAGCAGTCGAGCGCCATAACCACTAGACCACCGTGGCGGAGCCCGGGTAATTTATGTGTATATTGAAAATTAACTTACAGGCCCGAAGACATTGAGTAATGGGGGGTTACACTGACATCACAAGCAAACTTATATGGAAAAGCGTTAAAGTGCAAGTAATTAATAACAGCAACAAAATACAGCGCAACACAATTAACAATGTAGTTAGTCATAGTAATTCATGAGTACTTGAAACAGCAGATTACAGCAAAGGAATCGAAACAAAAAGCGCAACACTTCGCGAGAATAAAAAGGTTGAAAGTTATAATAATATCTGGGGTTTGACGTCCCAAAAGCACGCTTTGATTATGAGGGACGCCGTAGTGGAGGGCTCGAGAAATTTCGACCACCTGGGGTTCTTTAACGTACACCAAAATTTAAGTGCACGGGCGTCACACGTTACGCCTCATTTTCAAATTTATGCCGCCGCGGCCGGGATTCTCGCGTAATCTTAAAAGAGCAATCTGAAACAACTGCGAAGCTTTCGAAACATCGCGGCACGGCTTGGAAGTTAAATGATAAAAACAAGCTCATGACGCTATATTAAGAAAATGTATTTCAACTTTGTGCCGATACATATTAGGGTTACTATCAGAGGCGATATCGCCGGGCAGATCATTGCATAGGCGCACGGTTTGCGGCAGTGGTGATGGGTTAAGCGCGTTTGTGTTACCAAAGATGAGTGTAAAGCTTAGGTGATTATGTAACCTGTGTGACGTACAGAGTTCAAGGTGCAACGAAGATGCTTTATTACTGTAAGCGCACTTATGAACTAGGCATAACAAGGACGCTTGACAGCCAGTATATATTGGTTAGTGGGAGTGATCGAGTTTAAGCTCACTCACACTGGAATGACTGTCATAGGTTCATGATGACGTTATTCTGGTGACGCCTTACCGCATGACGCCTACAACCGCTTTACTGTTAAAGTTCACGGTTAATCAAAACGCATGCTCACTATCTTCATGGTTTCTAAACCGTTCTTTATGATATCTTCGCAGCCGTCTTGAAGTACCATCTCCTTTGAGCGAAAAAAAGGCCCCTAATAAATGCGAATGCGGTTGCATGCGATTAGATTTTCTCGCGTGTTGTGCTTAAGTAACTAAATGTGCATAGCGGCGTAGGTGAAAGCAGAACTACAGCTCCAATTCACAGGAAGCGTAGTAGAAGAATAATTGACAAAAAATAGCTCAGTGATTCTGGTACTTGGCTGCTGAGTCGGAATAGCCCAGAAACGCGGGTTCGATCCCGGCCGGGGTGATCACTTATCGATGCAGGTGAAATACTTGAGGTGCGTGTACTCTGTGGTCTTTGTGTACGCCAGCAACGCCAGGTGGTAAAAATAATGCGAAGTCCACCACTACGACATTTCCCACAGCGTGAGGAATTAGTTTGGGATGTTAAGTCTGATAAATACACAAAAAACAACATAAACTTAATTTATACTTGCCTACTGCGGCCATAGCACCTTTGGGCGGATTTTTCAGTTCTGTGCAGCGGCCCCGCCAGTAGGAGGATAGAACTGCCTGCTCGGCAGTTAAACCCCCGTCTGCATACGAACAGCCAACCTCGCCCAGGGAGTGTCCCACTATGCCGTCCGGCTTGAGGCCCAAAGCGTGCAGCATGTCCACCAAGGCAACCTGAGACGGAGACAGCCTTCAACACTTGGCGTGCAGCGAAGAGTTGCGAAGAATGCCGACATTTCTATTCCTATATCTACCTGCTCGCAACCAAGTGTCTCAAGTCACACCACATGGTGTGCTTTCATCATGTGAAGTCACACGACGTGACTTCGCATGATGACGTCAACACATGGCATGGGCGCTTGGTCAAAGGTGGGCCGATTCCGGAGGCACTACAAAACCCGTGTGGGCTGGAAAGAGCTTTAGGGGGGGGGGGGGTCAGCACAATCGGCTCAAGAGAAAAAGATAGTGAAGAGAAAAAGAAGAAGCTGAAGCAAACGAAGGAAAAGATGAAGAAACCACGCGAATATGTCCATAGAATATATAGCTTCGGCTGCTCAGAATGACCAGAATAGCAATGCTAGAGCCATGTGAAACGGCCCGGAACAACAAGGGATAATCAACTGGTGCGTTGAGGAGTGTGCCACTCGTATTCATCAAAAACCGGAATGATCCTGTCTTTGTTCTCACGGCACACACTCTGTCGCACCACATACAATACATCTTTATTTCCAGAAATACATACGTTCCGGGGGATACCATTGGCTAAAAGCTGTTTAATAACAGCTTGACTGGGCCGATGGTCCGTTACAAGGCATACGTGGCGGTTGGAAAGCCAAGGAATTGGTGATAGCCGAGGATGAAAGCCAAGTCAGCTTGTATGTTAGCGTTGCTTCGATTTTACTATATAAGGCCGAGAAGAATCCTACAAAGCGTAGCAATATAGAGCGCATTAGCTCAGGCTGACCTCCCTGCCTTCTTAAAAATTATATAGAGCATGTATTCTCGTATCGCCCTTGATCCCTGAATAAGTGTTTGTTGCAGGCGTGGACGAACATATGTGCGTGTTTTCTGTAAAAAAAAATTGGACCATCTCTCCGAAGGGAACGCTGATGGGATGCGAAGCAGCAGCGTTGCGCACGGGTGGCGTCACGGGTTGAACGGCGCTAAGGCGGGTGCTGCGGTGAGCGCTGGAAGATTCGTTTGAAGCGAAACTTGGTGTAGCGTTTACTGGTGTAAACGTTTGTTTGAAACGCAGACACGGGAGGCGAGCGGTCGTTCGAGCCGGCAGCTGCGGCGCCCCGGCGGGTGAGGGAAAGAGTGACGTACGCGCGCACCTGCGAGGGAAGCGTGCGAGGGGTGCGTGACGTTAACGCCCAGCTGCGGCGTGACCTACTTGGCACCATTCCAACACCTGCGCCGAGGGAAGCGCGTTGCCTCGCGTTTGTGCGGACGGACAGCGTTACACAGGCAAGTCAAAGAGCTGCTACGCATCTAAAAATCTGGCAGATCCCACGCACATTGGGAACCGATGTAATCAGTAGCAGCCAGCAAAGTGCTGCATACATCGCCATGTTTGTCTTTGAGTCAAATGAAATCACACATGCCATGGGATCTAGTTCACTATATATCGCCTGTTTCCCAAGCCCGCATGCATGCACAATCTGGTATATACGATGCCAATGAAACGTGTATTCTGGTATATACCATGCATGACCTGTCATTAATGTTTATCATGCACAGCTGTCATGCCATACCAATTTTGGTATATATCCAGCTAACAAAACGGCCGGAAGCGCACCACGACAGTGTCATGTGAATCACACCATACATGATATGCATAACATGATTCGCTTGTTAACCACTGTCATTTGTGTTCGTCACAGTCACATCGCGCAGTACCAATTTCGGTGTGTATCAAACGAGCGGAATGGCCGCAAGTGCACCACGAGTTGGCATGTAAATTATGCCATACATGACATACATATCATGGTTTTCGTGTTACCAACGGTCACCTATGTTCGTCTTACAGTCACATCAGGCAATATCAGTTTTGGTGTATGTCAAACTAGCGAAACGGCCGCAAATGCACCATGAGCGTGACATGTAAATCATGACATACATGACATGCATATATGGTTTTCATGTTACCACCTGTTATTCATGTTCGTCATACAGGTGCGTCGCCCATTACAAGTTTTAGTGTATATCAATTTAGCGAAACGGCCGTCAATGCACCATGAGCGTGGCATGTAAATCATGTCGTATATGACTTGCATGTTATGATTTTCATGTTACCACCTCTCATTTACGTTCGTCATGCAGTCGCGTCGCGCAATACCAGTTATGGTGTATATCAGTCTAGCGAGACGACCGCGAATGCATCATGAGCGTGGCATGTAAATCATGTCGTATATGACTTGCATGTTATGATTTTCATGTTACCACCTCTCATTTACGTTCGTCATGCAGTCGCGTCGCGCAATACCTGTTTTGGTGCATATCAATCTACCGAAAGGGCCACGAGTGCGCCATGAGCAAGACATGTAAATTATGTCGTACATGTCATGCATGACATTATTTTCATGTTACCACCTCTCATTCACATTCGTCATGCAGCCATGTCACGCAATACTAGTTTTGGTGTATATCAGTCTAGCGTAACGGCCGCGAATGCACCATGAGTATGGCATGTAAATCATGTCGTATACATGATTTTAATGTTACCACCTCTCATATACGTTCGTCATGCAGTCGCGTCGCGCAATGCCAGTTTTGGTGCATATCAATCTAGCGAAACGGCCACGAGTGCGCCATGAGCAAGACATGTAAATTATGTACATGCCATGCATGTCATGAGTTTCATGTTACCACCTCTTATTTACGTTCGTCATACAGTCGCGTCACGCAATACCAATTTTGGTGTATATCAAGCTAGCGAAGCCCCCGCGAATGCATAATGAGCGTGGCATGTAAATCATGACATACATATCATGATTTTCATGGTACGAACTGGTATTCATGTTCTTCATACAACCCCATCGCGCAATGCCAATTTTGGTGCATATCAATCTAGCCAAACGGCGGTGAGCGCACCATTAGCGTGGCATGTAAATCATGCCGTACATGACTTATATGTCATGAGTTTCATGTTGCCAACTCTCATTTACGTTCGTCATACAGTCGTGTCGCGCAATACCAATTTTGGTGTACGTCAAGCTAGCAAAAACGGCCGCGAATGCACCATGAGCAAGGCATGTAAATCATGACATACAATACATGTATATCATGCTTTTTATGTTACCACCTGTAATTCATGTTCCTTATACAGTCACATCACAAAACACCAATTTTGGTGTATATCAATTTAGCGAAACGGCCGCGAGTGCGCCATGAGCGTGGCAAGTGAACCATGTTGTACATGACATGCATGTCATGATGTTCATGTTACCACGTGTCAGTTATGTTTGTCATACAGAAATCTCTCGTCATACCAGTTTTCGTATATATCCATTCATATAAACGACCGCGAGTGCCCCGAGACCATGTCATGTAAATCATGCCGCAGATGGCATGATGACCTGTCATTATGTTTGTCACAAACTCTTTTCACGCCATAGCAATTTTCGTATATCCGCAAGAGCCCCAAGGCCGTGGAATGTAAATCATGCTGTTCTTGACATGCGTGTCATGATTTTTATGTTATGACCTGCCATTTATGTTCCTAAAGAGGTCATGTTATGCCACGCCAATTTTAGTATACCCCTTTCAGTCACGAATTATGGTGCACTGTCTGCAAATGCATCAAATTTCCATGGCATGATTTCAAGGCACTCAGTATTACATTCCAAGAAATAAAACGAAAGAATCTGTTATTTTGTGTGAGTTACAGTAATTAATGCTAATTAGCGTGTAATTAAATTCTAATTATTCTGCAATCAGTCAGCTTCAATCCTTGCATAAAAGGAATCAACTAATAGGCCCAGAATGCCTGCACAGTTTGTTTTTTGGTTGTATGCTTTTCGAGCGAAGAGAAAATACTCTTGGCGTTGGCTCTGGAACGTCGCACGTCGAACGATCGTCGAACATGGTAGTGTCTCTAGCAAAGAGATCATCTGCAGCAATATACAGTATAATGAAGCTAGATAAGCGCTAGTTGTCCACTCAGGAAGCTCGCACGAATGTGCACACTAAGTTTGAGGTCATTTGAAGAAACACGCGGTGCGTGATGCGACTTCGAAGTTGATGTGTACAATTGTACACACCGTGACTGAAAAGGATACATCCGATTAACGAAACGGCCAGGAGAGCACAAAGTCGTAGGCGGCTAGATAGATAGATAGATAGATAGATAGATAGATAGATAGATAGATAGATAGATAGATAGATAGATAGATAGATAGATAGATAGATAGATAGATAGATAGATAGATAGATAGATAGATAGATACGTTCAAGTCAGAGAAGTTCGTTAAGAAATGCTTCGCATTTAATAATGGCGTTGTGCTTGGCCCTCTGTGCTGCCTTCATCAATTATAGTGCGTGTGTTCATGGGGTCCCTAAAGCACTTACAGAAGACACGGATACCACGATGCCCAACTAGAAGAGCTCTATTAGTTCTTTCCACTGACCTCTCTGACGTCTTCTGGCCTCGAAGGGTAAAAATGAATGAATGAATGAATGAATGAATGAATGAATGAATGAATGAATGAATGAATGAATGAATAGACGCACTTTCATTTAAACCGGACACCTTTTTTTAAAGTGCAATAAACGGTGTTGCTTTCAAATCAACGTATTTCACTGCAACTTGAATTGAAGTTCGGGAAGTAGTTTTTCAGGCTCTATGTGCAAGAAAATTCTATTGTTATTAGGGCATGAGCTATGAGCCCAAAACATGGTGGCAGGCTTCTCCTTGATCGAAATGCGATCGACTGGCCATTCAATCAATGTGAATGAAACAGGCTGGAGTGTGGCGTGGTGAGAACAAATGTTACGCGACGATGTTTTCGCGTAGCACAAAACAATGCAAGGAAGTAGGTTCACAAGATGATTTTGTAACAACAGAAAGGCGTGAATGAGAGCTCTGTAACTGAAGAGATGCTCACATGAAGATAACGTGTATAAAGAAAACTTTCGTGTCTTTGCGACGCTAGTTGTGCAGCGAGTGATGTAAATTTCCGGAAACATTGAAGCCCTGCTAAAACCACAAGGAAAACGCTTTGCCTGTAAATTTCGGGGAAAGCGGCAGAATATCCTAACCTTTGGGAATATATGAGAGAGAGGGAGCAAAAGGCTCAAGTATTCAACCTTATCTCTGATCGATCTCAGATAGATTTTGTTTGTCCCCATACATATCAGCATTTCGAAATTATTGGCGTACTGGGGCTCAATTAACTACCTTGCCAATCTCACTGACTCTCCATGATTAGCCGAGGTCACCTGGACCATGTACGCAGCGCTTGTGCGTCAGGATATCCAGCAAAAGTCGTCGTACAAACGACTCGTCGCATGGTGCCTATTTGCATAACATGGAAGAATAATTTGTACACTCCATCCTCCTCACAATTAGTCCTTTGCGATTGGTCAGGCATTTTTCCATTGCGTTAAAATCCACGGCCTGTGACGCAATATCACGAAATCACAAAAACTCGAAACGTGTATGTACGATAATGGCGTAATAGTTGCAAAAAAAAAAGACGAAGACAAGAAAGTGAACACCACAAGAGCTTAGAACTGAAAGCTTCATTGCTTGAACAAAACATATATATCGAAACGCTCGACTTATCCCCGCCCATGCGCATTGTGGGCAAGGCGAAAGGCAAAGCCAGAACAAGAACACACCTTCTCCAACCACCCCTCCGTCCACAAAAGGCTACACCC
This sequence comes from Rhipicephalus sanguineus, assembly GCF_013339695.2. Lineage (NCBI taxonomy): Eukaryota > Metazoa > Arthropoda > Arachnida > Ixodida > Ixodidae > Rhipicephalus > Rhipicephalus sanguineus. The sequence continues at coordinate 38,248,263 of NC_051182.1, read as the reverse complement.
ATTCATTGAGTCGTATCACTTCCTTTTCCGATATGACCAAAGAAGGGTCACTAACGCACATAGATGCCCTCGTGTTAATGTGGAAAGCTCAGCAAATTTTTGTGTGGTGCGATCGTGGTCCTTAAACAAGATCTCCGCCGCGGCAGATAGCGTTTCGCAGCGGCACTCAGCGCAGTGCATGACCTAGTGCGTTAGGGGTATCCCCTGCAAGAAAGAGTGATGCTCTCTTAGACGTATGCTCAAAAATCGGCCTGTATGGTCGACGTAGACACGACCACACGACAGAGGGATGCAATACATGACGTTGCCCTGCACGACACGAACCTAACTTTGTAGTTAATGGAGCGACCACGTGTCCCGACGTTGTCAAGCCTGTTACCTACCATTGAACATAGTCTCCCTAGCTTGTTTACTAGCAAAAAAAGCACCCTCAGCCCAAACCGCTGGGCTGTCTCTTAAGCCGATGTGAGAACGCGCGTACGTATGGCATAACAGCCATTTGATCATTTTGATTCGTATTTTGGCTGCGTGTAAAGATACCTTGTATCTGTTTGATGAGGCGCTGGTAGGTGTTTCGTATCAGCGAGACAGGAAAGACTGCGTTTTTTTAGATGATCCACCTGCTCTTGAAAGCTGCGAAGAGCGAAATGCGTACAACATCTGGTTGACAGCGTATTAGACACGACAGAGCAATCCCGTTCTTCACCAGCTTAGAGTGGAAGGAATGGTAGCTCAAGAGTGGTTTAGTAGACCGGGGTGCGTACATCAAGCAGACGCGCTGTGAAGAAAAATGCTACTCAAGGAAAGGGGGTAGCCTGTTGTGGGGGAGGGGGGGGGTTGGAGAAGGTGTGTTCTTGTTCTGCTTTTGCCTTTTGCCTTGCCCACAATGCGCATGCGCGGGGATTAGTCGAGCGTCAAATTTCGATATATATTTTCTGTCAATGAATAAAGCTTTCAGTTGTGAGTAAGCGCTGGTGGTGTTCACTTTCTTGTATTCGTCTTTCTTGGGCGACTATTACGCCATTATGAATCAGTACCAACTAGCTCGCCCCTCCGTTTTGTGTATGTACCAAACTGGTCATTTATGGACGCTTTGCATTTGCTTTCGTGCCGCTGGTATGTGCAACTAAAACCAAGCGGCACCACAGGTGTGCCCTTGCAACATCGGTAGTAAAGAAAAACTTGCATAACTAATACTACCCGCAGAACATCCTAAACTAAACGACGAAGCTTTTACTGCACACGCCTTCTACTGGATGTGGTGTGGTATTTTAATTGCTCGGCTGAACAACGTGCCTAAAGTGTAAAGCAACAATTTGAAAGTCAGTGATGAATATACTAAAGCAGACTCAGTTTGTAAATTTCAAATCAGTGCTGGGCAGTATCGAAGATACATGTATTTTAGATACAATCTGAGATTCACTTTGGGTATCTTGTATCTGTATTGCGATACATCTCGCAAAACGAGTATCTGTATCTGTATTTCCGATACATTCAATAATGTATGGTGTATCTTAAGATGCAAGATACTACTGTAGAAGCACCACCGTGCGAAACAATAATCGTTGGCGGAACACTGCTTCTCCAGCTGATACTGCTGCCACTATGCCACCTGAATAAAGCTAACGACATTGACATTCTTTTATCTTTCTGCCAGAGTGCTCCGGAGAGCACAGGCGATTAGGCCTACGCGTCCCTACTCGTGGAGCAGACTCACGTGATGGCACTCGAGCTACCTCCACAGAAACAGGCGCGCGAACGTATACGCGCAGCCGGCGTGTTTTCTCGATGTTTTCTTTCTTTTTAGTTGTCTCGGTGCCATGACACTTTTCGTATCCACTGCACTGTGCTGAGCACTCCAATGCGTGCGTCGTCTTTCGCTTGACTTTTGATGCCGCTATAGTGTAGTTATCGAAGGTTGTCTTCCGTGGTGCTTTATTGCAAAGTCTCAATAATGCAAGATTGGGGTTGGCTTAGGTCTCGCGGCTATGACACATCAGCGAATTGAAAGATCGCGTGGATGTAAGTTTGATGATGAGATTGATTTATATGGAAATGAGATTCTAACAACCGTGCCACCACCGATGCCGATGCTAGATGCAGTAGAAGAAGCATTTACGTAACAAAAGATATTTTGGCGTACTGTATCATTGTTCTTCCTGATAAATTATTCACGGAGTTATTTTAGTCATAATTTGATTGTCAGCACAATTGCTCTATTTGCTGTACTCCGTTCGTATTCCATACATTACCTAGGCCTCGGTATAGTTCTTGCCCGTCTGTTTACTGTTATATGTCTTTCGTAACCAGCCGCTGAAATACGTTCCTTGCTTGAGTCGTATTATTTTAACTATCTGCGTGAAAGAACGTAAGATAATCTGAGCGCGCGTAGAGTTTGCAATAACAAAAATTCTGCTTACAAGTAATATAGCGAAATTGAGTTTGCATTATAATAGTGCAAAATATAAGAAATATTAAAAAAACAATTAAGAAGGGGGTTTGAGAAATATAGTGCAAAGTACTCCGTTTTTCTCATGAGCGTCCCCACGAGCCCTTTTATACTATTTTCCATCGGTACTGTGTTTTCTATTTTCTGTCCTTAGCGTCCAATTTGAGGCGATCGGTTTTCTATTGCCTGACCGTAACATCTAAGTTGACGGTACATCATGCTCTACTGTCATACATTCTAGAGGTGCCACCTGTATCATATTTATACAGGGTGTTTCGCGTAAAGAAGTGCTTAACCTCCATCCACTAAAACCAACGGCATTGTTTAGCGTCATGTGGCACTCGTTAGCGTATTTTTGTATTCCGCTTAATTCTTTAGCTAACTACGATGAAATATGCAACACTTCAGATATTCAGTTTAGGGCCAAGTGCACTTTGTCACGCTGTAGACGGCATTCGAAAAGGACCGAACCGGCGCACGGACCATGGCGAAAAGAGCACCTGCTGCTTGAGGTATCGGCTCCACAGTGCGTCAGAATTTCTGAAGGCCACACACGGCATAGCAAACGCCACCGCCTCTGAGAACTGATAGCTTGACGGTCGACGCACCGGTTGTTTCGCTCGAAGCACGTTTCTGAGCGCTGCAGTACAGTAGCGCATGAGCACAGTCACGTGATTTTATTTCACATTTCGGGAGCTTCCTTTAAAAACCCGGAGAATATTCACTACGCAGCGTGTACGACGCCAAAAAAAAAAGAAGGATCGATCGTTTTTAAATCAGCTCCATTCGTGACGCAACACACTCGGCCCAAAAATGAATATTAAAAAATGTTCCACGATCGAGCTTATTTATTTAGCCATTTAGGCGCACTATAAAAATGCCAAACGAGTGCCGCATGACGCTAAATCATATGCCATTCGTTCCATTCATTCGCAGTTAACCACTTGTCTTTTAAATATTTGGTCCTACTTACGTGAAACACAGTGCATACTTATTGACTGTGATTGTTTAATACGGAAACACCTTGCTATTTGACTTAGGTATGTTCGTTTTCCTTTGTAGGTCACCGTAATGTTTTTTTTTGTTTTTTTTTTACTTTTATAATTTAGCAGGTAAGAACAGCTATAAGTAGCAATAGTGTGAATAGCAGTGATATCCTGCGACGCTTTGTGCCGGTACAATACGTCTGAGACGTTTCTGTGCGCCACAAGTTCTCTCGGAGGAGAAATGGTAAAAAAAGTCCCTCAACAATTTCAGTTTTATCAGAGGACTCTGGTAAAAGATTGCCCGTTAGTGAATATGTTGCTAGCGAATACTTTACGCCAGAAGATAAGTGGGATATCAAAAAAAGTCACAGTTTCGCCGCAAGGGCGAAGCAATGAATGCGATAGCAAGGAACTAATGCTATACGAAGTCAGGCTCGCCAATGGATACTCTCAGTTTGAACAGCGCTTCTGTTGCAAAGGCGGCCGAAGCAGCGAAGGAAACTGGCGTGCTTCAAGTGTCGAGCTGTGACACTTGATAGTTCGCGCTCATCTTCTGTTTGTTCGTTTAGCGGCGTCCCTGAGCTCGAGTGACATTCGTACGCGCCGTAACATGAGCGCGGACAGCACGGTGAAAGCGTGAAACATTCCTCTACCCCGCGCCACGAGAAAACCGCGCGAGCAGACAGCGGAAGGGCAAGCTTCTCCCATGCGCAAATATAAGAAGAAGCGAGCGAGCTCGCCGACGACTTTTAAATGCGCCCGTCGGGCTCCTAGCGCCACCTCGCTGGTAATGAAGAAACGCTTATTATCGCCTTCTGTCTCTGAGTCCGTCCAGCGCTAAATGGTGTGTATATAACGCTCGCCGTTAGCTGCGTAGAGGATCTGCGTTTCGTGGCGTAGTGGATAGCGCCGCTCGCTGCGGAGCAAGGGGTCCCTGTTTCGATTCCGCGCTTCGGAAGCATTTTTCTGAGTTATTTTTCTTTGGGGCCTTTATATATATATACATACTTCTACATATACGGTGCATGACGGCGGCGACGGCGACGGCAAAATCCAGCCGAGGCTGTCCATATAATTGCTATCGCAATAATAATTGCACTTTTATGACTTCAATGAACTGTGAGTGCTGACTCTGTAGCTATCGTCTTCGCACAATGGGTCGCAAAAAATATCGCGACCAGCGTTTTTGGTGCTCAACACCTGTAGGGTGATGCGCTATTAGGAAAACGCTAATGCGCTTACGGACAAGGTACAGCGGTACAGCGGTATTTGCGCCGTCATGCGGAGGCTTCTTAATGACATTCCTGCAAGTAGATGGCAACTAGCTAGCTGGTCGCCAAGTGAAGCAGCGATACGCATCAATTACGAAAGTCAAGCAAAAACAGACGACCTCGCAGTGTATAAAGAGCTGTCATGTTAAGCAGCCAAACAAATCCCAGTATGTTTTTTTCGGAATGAAACTGGTATGCTTTGAGCACGGTGTAGGAAGTGGCTTTGAGCAAAAAAGACAGAACTATCGCGATGCAATCAGATATTTCATTACAATTAAGGAAAGTTGGTCGCAGTTAAGAAATTTTCAAATTAAACGTTTTTGTACATACGCCTTTGCTGCTTCATTATAGAGATATATAATAGCAACTTTGCAAATGTATCGAAGTATCTTAAAATACAATTGGGAGGTATCTATCGGATACATTTTTTTTTCGGGGAGTATTTTGTTTCTGTATCTTAAATACTTCTTGCCAGAGTATCTTGTATCTTATCGCGATACAATTTCAAAGTATGTTTGCCCAGCCTTGTTTCAAATCATGATCGAAAAGTTGATGAGTTGGTTTCATTAAGTCGTTTTGCAAGACTGTCCCACCGCAATTTCGATCGCCATCAAAGATGATCTGCTATTTGCTCCTGCGTGCGATCATTCCACGAGGAATCTGCTCAATCTGGATCCTGTTGGCGGCCATCGTACACTGTCGTTCCACCATCAAGTGGCTAAATCACCTTTGGAGACCATTGTTGACAATTTAGACGATCTTAATGCTCACCTAAGTGCCTTGATAAATTTCATCTAGGAGGCACAGGAGGCTCGCTGCATACAGAAAAAAATACGAGGGGTATTCAAAATTTAAGGGCCGTTTGCTAACATTTTATTATTTACGCATTAGAATGAAGATTTAATTGTGCAGCGCCATCTGTTAAATTTCCCGAAGGTACTGATGTTACTGTTCTGACTCAGTAGTTGTCTGCTTGTTGGGGAATGCAAACGACAATGGCTGCGAAAATCGTTGGTCGCACCTGTTGTGAAGTGCGAGCTCTCATTAAATGTTTGCTTCTCATCAGCTTTTCATCATCAGCTTCTCATCATCAGCTTCTCAAATTTCTGCGAAATTGTGCCTAGTTTATGGACACGACGTGGTGAGTCAAGCAAAGGTAATAAAATTATGTTTCACAAATGGCCGCACAAATGTGCACGACCAAGAGTGGAGTGGAAGGGCCAGAATCCATACCAATGAACTGTTCAACAAGTGCCCGGCCATTGCGATTAGATCGACGACTGACAGTTAGTCATCTGTCGGAGGAATTTCCTCTTGCGAGCCGCACTACAATTTGCACGATTGTAACTGAAAAGCCTAGATATCACAGTGTGTGCAAGGTGGAAACTAACAATGCTCACCGACCAACTCAACTAGCCAAGAATTCGCAGGTGGCGAACGTCTATGCAGAGGGAGTAAAGAAGCTGGTGCAGCGGTACGAAAAGCGCTTAAAATTACACCGGTAATTACGTAGAAAATTGAAGTAGTCTTGTGCTAACCTAAACCAGCGAATAAAATTTGTACTAGCGAATATTTATTTTTGGGGAACCAAACGGCCCTTTTTGAATGGCCCTCGTACATACAGCAGTCTACGAGCTTACGTTGCATTTCGCTATAAACAAAAAAAGGCGAGAAACAAAAAATAATCATCGTATTTGGGACTCCCTTCTACAACATGACATAAAGGACCAGGATGTATGTACATCTGTTGCTCGACTATTCCAAGCATGACACACAGGCACCGACTCGAACAGCAACTCCACTCGCTGGACTAGGAGCGAAGGTTTTCGTTGGCGAAACTACCACGCCCATGGCCATCTAGGATAAACTGCAAAGCAATGACAGTGATTCACCGTGCTTTCGAAGACAACGATATTTCTGATGAATATTGAGCTGACTACATTGAAAGTGTGCAGCGCGATTACATGTGCACTCTGTTCAAACGACAGCTTTTGAATTGTGAAATGTAGGACTGTCTGTATGCACATATATTATATTAAATGCGAAGCATTTCTTAGCGAACTTCTCCGACTTTGAGCGTATCTATCTATCTATCTAGCCGCCTACGACTTTGTGCTCTCCTGGTCCTTTCGTTAATCGGTTGTATACCAAAATTGGTGTGTCATAACATGGCCTTATTACGAACATAAATGACAGGTCATATCATGAAAATCATGACACGCATGTCATGAACAGCATGATTTACATTCCACGGCCTTTGGGCTCTTGCGGCCGTTCCGTTAATTTCATATACACCAAAATTGGTACGGCGTGACAAGAGTTCATGACGAACATAATGACAGGTCCTAACATGCAAATCATGACGCGCATGTCATGTGCAGCATGATTTACATGACATGGTCTCGGGGCGCTCCCGGCCGTTTAAATGAAGGAATACATACGAAAACTGGTATGACGAGACATTTCTGTATGACGAACATAACTGACACGTGGTAACATGAAAATCATGATATGGATGTCATGTATGACATGATTTACATGCCACGCTCATGGCGCACTCGCGGCCGTTTCGCTAGATTGATATACACCAAAATTGGTACTGTGCGATGTGACTTTATGAAGAACATGAATAACAGGTGGTAGCATGAAAACCATGGCATCCATGACATGTATGTCATGATTTACATGCCACGCTCATGGTGCATTCGCGTCCGTTTCGATTGCGTGATATACACCAAAATTGGTGTTACGCGACACGACAGTATGACGAACGTAAGTGAGCCGTGGTAGCATGAAAATCATGACATGCAAGTCATGTACGACCTGATTTACATGCCACGCTCATGATGCGCTAGCGGCAGTTTCAGTAGATTGATATACACCAAACTTGGTATTGCGCGATGTGACTGTATGAAGAACATGAATGACAGTTGGTAAGATGAAAACCATGACATGAATGTCATGTATGTCATGACCTAATTGCCACGCTCACGATGCGTTCGCGGCCGCTTCGCTAGCTCGATGTACACCAAAATTTGTCATTGCACGAAGCGACTGTATGACGAAGGTAAATGAGACGTGGTAACATGAAAATCATGACATGCTTGACATGCACAGCATGATTTACATGTCATGCTCATGACGCACTCGTGCCGTTTCGCTTGCTTGACATACACCAAAATTGGTATTGCGCGACGCCACTGCATGATGAACGTAAATGAGAGGTTGTAACATGGAAATCATGACATGTATGAAATGTACGACATGATTTACATGTAATGCTCATGGCGCACTCGTGGCCGTTTCGCTAGATTGATATGCACCAAAATTGGTATTGGGCGATGTGACTGTATGAAGAACCTGAATAACAGGTGATAACATGAAAACTATGACATGCGTGCCATGTATGTCATGACTTACATGCCACGCTCATGGTGCATTCACGGCCGTTTCGATAGCTTGATATACACCAAAACTGGTATTGCGGATGAGACTGTATTGCCACGCCCACTTCTTGTCTTGTTTTGATGTATTCGGGTTTGACCGGCAGGGACGGTTATCAACGCTCGACGCTGTCCGCGAAGTAGTGTTCTAGAAGCGTCGCGATTTTAGTAGATCGGTTTGTTAAGATTGCGCCCCGCACGCGAATGTTCCAGCTTTGTCTAGAGATAACGCTGCCACCAGCGATATTGCTGGAAAGTTCGATAGCGCCTGTATAAAAGCCGACGCGCGTGACCGCTTGTCAGTTGATCGACGGACGACGCCCTGTTCGCCGCTATCATTGTACAGCGTGTATTGCTGTAGTTCTAGTTCTCATTTTCCCGGCCACAAGTTCGGCCCAAATAAACAGTTTCATTCTGCAAACGCCGACTGCTGTCTTCGTCGACGTCACGACCACGTGACAGTATGATGAACATTAGTGACAGGTGGTAACATGAAAAACCATAATATCCATGTTATGTATGGCATGATTTACATGCTCTACACATGGTGCACTCGCGGCCATTTCGCTCCTTTGATATACACCAAAATTGGTATTGCGCAATGTGACTGTATGACGAATATAAATGAGAGGTCTTAACATGCGAATCATGTTATGCATGTCATGTACGGTATGATTGACATGCCATTGTCATGGCGCGTTTCTGGCCGTTTTGTTAACGTGATATATACCTAAATTGATATGGCATGACACGAGTGCGTGATGACCATAAACGACAGGTCATGCATTTATATACCCGAATATGCGTTTCATTGGCATGGTGTACACTAGATTGTGCATGCATGCGTGCATGGCAAACATGCGATATATGGTGGACTAGATGCCATGGCATGAATGATTTCATTTGTCTCAAAGACAAACAAGGCGATGTATGCAGCTCTTTGCTGGCTGCTTCGCATTACATCGATTCCCACAGTGCGTGGGATCTGCCGAATTTTTTGTTTCTTATTAGATGCGAAGCATCTTATAGCGGCGCGACCGCCCTTACTGCGCATGCGCATACTGTACAATACATACTGTACTGTACACCTCCTCTCCACTTCCCCTCTCCTATTTCCCCATCTCCCCCCTCTCCCCTCCCCCACTCCACTCTTCCTCTGAAACGTGGGCTAGACATGCCGAAATTCTCTCCTGCGCAACGGCGCGATGAGCGCCAGCGCATGCGCGTCCCCTCCCCCTCTCTCTCTCCTCTCCTACGCTGCCCCCTCTCGCACGCCTGTCGACCGCGTTCCCCGCTCGCGCTGTGAGAATTAACGGCCAGGCTAGAGGAAAGACAAGACGCGCGTAGCGTTGCCCTGCACGTTCCACGACGCGAGGTCGGTAACATGCCCAACGAACGCCAGTGGAACGCGATCGTGCAAATGCTTCGGCTTCACATCGCCTCGTGGCCCCTTTAGAGGGAAATGGTGTAATTTTTTGTATATACTAACAATTACGTGGAAAAGGGTAGCCTCGAGAAGTAATGGTGACAACTCCTTCATTTATTTCTTATTTTAACAAGAAACAAAAAAACACAATAGGAACTTACAACATCATTTCTTACAGGTGAAACACTGATCTCCTGTTAAGCTGCTAATAAAATATAATTTTTATGTAGACGTCGCGTTAATGGGCCCTGTTTATGAGTGTAACTTGCGAAAACTTGTGGAACATGGTGGTAAAACCTAGCAAGATGCTAGAAGTAACTTGACAAAGTGGATGGTACAGTCAACACGATGCAAAAGCACTGATGTTTGCGACAGGAAGCACGAAAAAATATTCGACCTCCTGCGGAGCTTACAAAATGGCATATCAAAGCCATATATACAGCAAAGATGTTGGAACAACTACCGTTCACATTCACATCTCTGTGTGTTAGATATGAGAATGGTGTGCATTCGCTCATGTCCTCATGAAAGTAATACACCCATGTGCAGATATCAATTTTCCCGTATATCACGTTAATGAAGCGGCTGCGAAAGCATGCAGACTGCGGCGGCAGGATAGATAGATAGATAGATAGATAGATAGATAGATAGATAGATAGATAGATAGATAGATAGATAGATAGATAGATAGATAGATAGATAGATAGATAGGTAGATAGATAGATAGATAGATAGATAGATAGATAGATAGATAGATAGATAGATAGATAGATAGATAGATAGATAGATAGATAGATAGATAGATAGATAGATAGATAGATAGATAGATAGATAGATGCGCTCAAAGGCTATCAGTAAGTGCGGAGCATTTAAAACGTCGTTGTTGCAAGCATTTGGTAATTGCGCTACATGTGCCTTCTCCGACTGCGACTAGAAATACATATCTTTAATTTAATTTATTTACATATCTCTAATATAAATTTTAAATGCTAATGGGACAGAGAAGCCAACGCAGCAGAGAGACGCATCGAAAGTGGTGTATAAAAGAAATATGTGGCGATAAAATATGTTCGATATGTACTCTAGCTAAGCGTTTCATATGGTTACATTTGTGTTTATTGCTGACAACTTGCAAATGAGAAAAACTCGCGAACTTTTCTTCTCTGGTGCGAATGGAATCTGATTACACAATAGCAGCCGTTGCTTTAGCAAGGTAGTTGCCAGCAGACACGCCCGCAGACAAAGGTAGGATGGAAAGCCTTTGTCGGGTGACTTGTGAATATTAAACGCAATCTGAAATAGTGGTCAGTTCGGCCCTTGCAAACTTCAATCCATCGGCGAAACTGAAGCTCCTATAACGCTGAGCTTGAATAAAAGCTTTCAAAAGTTTAAACATATCCTTGTGCATCAGCTGACTTTGAGATTGTTTAGTCGAATTATTTTTTGTTATCATTTCGCGCATTCTAAAGCAACACTTCCAGTGAACGCTGCGATTTCACTACTCACTTGAACGGCCGAAATGGCGACAACGGGCGAAACTATGGACTTTTTGTTTCGTGGCTCGGCACTAGTCACCAGGTCGATCAGGTCAATGCCAAATTTTTCCCGTAGCATTGCGTGGGACTGATGGATTGAGTGGGCGAAGATCTCGAATTGCATCATCTGACTCGCCATCTCGTGCCACTGGCAGCCCAGGCCCGTGAACACGAACCATAAGGGCCGCTTTCTCGCTGGTGCCTCCTGGACAGTCTTCACGATCGCCCGTTCCGAGTTATCCACGGGAACGATGACGTAGGCTCGAAATGGGAACTGCCTCGTGCTTGGCTGGCCGACACGATTCAGCAGAGCGTAGGCAGAGTCCGGGTATGGTCCTTCGGCCTCTAGTCGATCCAGGGTGCGCTAAAAAGTGTCAGAAAGAAGACATCAAAATGTTTTTATACGTGCCTGTACAGTGCGCGAAATGCAAGTACTGTGCTCTGGCGACCATCCAACTGTCACCGACGCGCTGGCGCAAAGTGTAAACAAAACTTTGCGTGGGTGTTTATTGCGATAGCAATTATATGGACTCTGCAGGCTCATTTTTTCCATCGATATTGAAATGGCATTCATGGTCTACATAGTGGCCAAATCGATAACATGCGTCATATGTCCGTGTGTGGCATGTTCCATGTGCGAGTGAAAGCACGCGGGGACTGCCTACAATCACGGCTCGAGAAAACGCGGCGGCCGTCTTAGTCACGCGAAAGATGCACGGAAGGGGACGATGACGGGATGGAGGGCTGCGTGGCTCCGGCATTAAGTGCGTACATTCACCACGTAGGCATCGTCGCACGCTTCGAATCTGCATTGGATCAGCCGATGGTTGATCACTTCGTACACCTTGTGTTAGAGTCGAAAACTTCATGTTGAAGCCACAGAGAACTCGAAGGTCGCTTCGCTCGCTGCAGCAGCTGCGTTTCTTTAACCCCAAGTTTTATTTAAGTCAAGTAGCATGTCATGCTAAAAATGTAGTGCTAGCCTTACTTCGTTAACATTCCAATTTGCTGCTATCGTCATCATTGCTTCCCGCCGGCGCCGAATGTGTGACTTTTCGAGGCTCTGAGCGAGATTCTCAAGTTTGATCAATGTCAAATCGTTTACAATTTAACTGGGAGTAACAAGAGCAACAAATGAGGTAAACAATTAATCATACCTGTTATGTATTCGAGTGTGATCCTTGCTTTCGGCCGTTGGTTATCTTTTCACTGCGGATCTAAAGTAAATGGCTGTTTTGTTCCTTTAATCAGTATCAATATAAGTTTTTCCAGTAATCTACAAATAAGAAGTTAGGCCGTAGTTTTATATTACATCTGAATTTTTAATTCCGAATTAGTACCCATAAGTGCCTCCTGTAGACGTTAGCACCTGCTCAGTCGGAAGTTTCTTGTTCAAGTGCGGTTTTAGGGGCTGAATTCAAATACATTTTTAAAGACGATAGTCTTTCTTGGGGAACTTAAACGCAGAAATTTTGGTCTTTCTGTCTGTCTTTCTGTTTGTCGGCACGTCCCTCGATTCAGCCACTCGGCCAAAGTTGAACCACTTGCCCAAGGGCCAGCCATCGTGAACGGCTGAATAGGTTCATACTTGTGTACATTGTTGATCAAAAAGCAAACATTACGCAAATCTGAGGCGCAACATCACTAGGTAAGTATTAGGCGGTGTGTTCCTTTAACAGAAAATACATAGATACGCAATTTTAAAGACCTTGATGGTATGCGTTTAACGTTGAGACAGTAACGCGTTTATTAAAAGATTGCGACAGCTGAAGTGATCAGCGGTCCAAGCCGAGCAAGCGCGAGCGCCAACAACAACCGTCTTCGTCTTCTTCTTTCGCAGGCGTTCTTGTCTGCGCCCTACCATGTTACAAATCACTCACCCGCGGAAAAGGAGCCATCCTGGCGACCTAAGGAACAGGTACAACTGGTGGGTCATAATGCGGCTTCAGTCGATCGACGAGAACAGTCTCGCGGCCGCGACGACGGCGGTCCGTAGATGATTGAACAGGCTCAATCATATAGTTAACTGGGGATGCTTGACGTAGGACGCGGTAGGGGCCTTCTACTTAGGCAGTAGCTTTGTGGAAAGGCCAGGAGCGGTGGAGGGAACGCGAAGCCACACCAACGTTCCAGGCGAATACGACTGAGGAGGCAGGTTTTCGTCGTGACGGTCCTTCTGGCCCTACTCGCCCTACAGTGTTACAACCCTAGTTTCTTAAGGTGCGCTGAAAATGCGACTGCGCTGAAACTTGTCTTCCTCCGTGCCCTCTGCACAAGCTCACGTTGTGTTTCGGTTTCGGTTCAGTATTGCATTGTACGAATGACAGGGGGCGCCGCTCTGGCATTCCTGTTTTACCCAGGCGACGTGTAAATAAGAGAGTTTGTGGAGAGTACTCGTTGAGTGCGGACGTTTCTTCTCCTTCGGCGCATCGCGCCAAACAGCGTGTTCGGGCTGGCCGGTGTCCCCACCGGTCGCGTTGGTCACCGCCGGTCTTCGCCTGCCGCTGCGCCGGGACTACCAGCCCGCAACACAGCACTCGTGTTTCCCGACGTATTGCCAGATGGCGTCCATATCTCACGCAGCGCCTCTTCTATCGTCTTTAGACGACATTTGCATCGAAGCACGCAGATACGCGGTCAATTTTTTTTCAGCAACAGCCACAAGTATTGAATCAGATAATCTCTTTCGTTCTCTCTATTTCTCTTTTTCTTACTATGCTACGTTTACACTCTCCTCCTCTTTTCCCTACACCTCGCCCTTACATCGGCTCTCCTCACCCTCACTTACACTTTCTACCACCTTGCTATACGAGGCCATGCTATGCTTTGTTAGCGCGACCTGGATAGCTGAGTGGTTAAGGCGGTAACCTTGGGATCGTGGGTACGAGGGTTCGAATTTCGCATCATGAAGAAATTTCCCCCCTAGAAGTTCTCTCCTTTTCTACTCTTATTTATCTCCCTTTCTTTCTCTCTCCACCCGTCGTCGCGCCCGTCAGAGTTATTGCATCCCCGTCGTAGAAATTGGTGCGCGTGCTCTGGGAGCGAAGCAGATGTAGATAAAGACGAGAATGAAGAAAAAGAGGACGGAGACAGCACGTGCCGGTTCATCAAGATAACAATTTTCTGTTCGCGGCTCACATACTAACGACCGATTTCAACAGCTAGACTGTGTTATCTTAAATGTTGCGCTTGAATTGTTGTTCTTGACCGACAAGTGTCCCATCAACCCTCAAAAAACAAAATACCTGCTACTGCGTAGAAATACACGAGAGAACGGAAATGAATCATGCACTCGTTTCTATTGTTACGCACAACCTAATGAAACAAACAGACAATGAAGCCAAGGAAGCTGAAGTGGACATTATTTGCAGTGTTTAAGTCTACCGCAGTAATTATGATATAACGTAAATCATTAAAGGGGGAGGAAACATAAACTGCCGTGGTTGCGGACCGATTTTGCAAACTTCAGATAACGCCCCCGACGGTCTTACGATCAGGCTACGGCGGCGGTCGTCATCCTTTACATGTTTTGTGGTTTTAAACCCGCGATTATGAGCCAGCGTGGCTCTCAGCCGAAACGGCGTTTGTGGCACACTTTTTTGTGCCAGGTGGAGTCACTTAGGTCGTCACCTTTTTACGAGCTGGCAGCTAAAAATGAACGCTCGCATACTGACTAAGGGCATCAAGACTGCCGAAACGAGACCCTCACTATGAATGAACGAAAGATGGGCAGTGAATTAAGCCCTTGGTTCAGTTCTCTGTTACAGAAACAACGCGCAGCGTGGAATGATTTCCGCTGAGCATTAAGAAAAAAAGTCCCGAGCGTATCCTGCAAAGTTTAGCGGCGCCGCTGTCCGGTTCAGCGTTACTGCGGTTGCGTGTCTGGCATTTGAATGACAGAACGGTTCAGGATATCCGTGTATTGAGGGTGTACGCCAGATGCCTTGAGGTAGCGCTATTGAGGATTCTTTTAGATTCGAAGCATCGTTTGCTCGGGGCTGTGTCCGGTGGCGGCGTCCGCGCTCCACTGCGCATGCACCTACTCTCTCTCCCGCTCTCCTCCTTTACACAGATGTTCGATCACCTTCTCTCCTCTCCTCCCCCACGCTGCAGCCCCGGCGCACATTTTTCTTCTCACGTGATGCAGCCGCGCCGCAGCCAAATACAACCTGTAACCCACACTCTCCTCTCCCTCCCCCATTTAATGTGTACAGTAAAACATCGGTGGTACGATCACGGCTCGTACGAATTTCAGGGTTATACGTATTTTTCCGTGGCCTCCGCCGAACCACGTTGGCCTGCACTGTAATGGAGTAAGGTTGTTGGGAACCGATTTTCGCCCCGCGACGCTTGATACGAACGTACGCTACCGTGCAGGCACGACCAGGTGCTGTGTAAGCTTTCGCGGAAGACGCGACATGCACGAGCGGGGGCAAGCGCGGGCATGCGCGCCGCACCGCCAGTTTGTCAGAATAAACTATCACTGAAGCGTTGTAGCCTGCGAGATTGTGCGCTCGAATATTGAAGACCATAATGAACCTTCGTGCGGGTTCACGCTTAGATTACAGATGGCGTTATTATCACAGTTATTCTGTTTTTTTTTCAAGCGCGTCGACGCATGCTGCTGTCGTCGTATTGTTTTTACACGTACATCGATGCAAGCCATGTCCTCGCAATCAGATATCCTATGAAAGGCGTATGAGAACCGAAAGAAGAAGCGCGCGGTCTGGCGAAGGAGTCAGGCCTCGCAGCGTCAACATGCACGATTGGTGGGGCACACGGGTTGGGGACGCGCACACCTGCGAACTCTCCGATTTGCGTGGGAGACATTCGAATATTGAGAAAACATCCTGATGGTGCGGGCACAGCCGGAAAACTCCCAAAAACATCCCCAAATCTACCGCGATAAGAAAATAAGGACATAGGACAGCGGTTCTAAAGTTTCCTGGCCTTCATCTATCGCGTGCAAAGCGCTCCTTAATTCATTTGCACCGCAGTACTATGGTCTCATGCGGAAAAGGGTACTAAGATTAGGAAGGTGCTACTAGCTGTCCCGGTTCACTACGCACCTGGTTCATTAATTACACGCGCCGTATATTTTGTGGAAACCGAGAGCGCCTTCCCCTTTGGCGCCGCGTTCCCCAGCTAACGCGTGCAGTGGAGAACGTCCAGTCCCTTCCCGATGGCCTCGTAGGGTAAGCTTCTCGCAAAATTATCTCCACCAATTTAAGAGTACAAGTATGATCGTTGACGCTGAAAACATTACTGTCAATCATTCGGAGCTGTTCGTGATGGAGCTACGGCCCCGAGAAAAAATTAAATTAAACGTAAGCCAGGTTTGCATTGCAGCATACTAATTTTCCATATTTTCTGGTGTACGAACTTCGGACGATACGAATATTTTTAGTGACCCCGTGAGATTCGTATCACCGAGGTTTTACTCTATATACGCGCGTTCGCACGATCGGCTTCCGTCATTCTCGCTTCGCTCCTCTTCAGATGAGTTGTAACGTCAACGTCGACGCCACTCGTTCACTCGGCGCTAACGGAAAGCAACCCACAAATACCACGTAATGATAACACAAACACTAAATACAAAACCTCAAACACTAATGGAAACGCCGAGCGAACGAAACGGAAACTTGGTGTGTGCCCCCAATGCTGCTTCGCATCCCCTCATGATTCCCTTGAGTGGGAGATGGTGTAATTTTTTAGGAGCCTTTAGAGCATGTTTTTGAGTAAACTTGCGGACTGTTATGCAAGTTAAGTGCTCATACAATGAATGTGTTTACATGGTGTGGTGTCCCAAGACGTTGCTCTCGCAATACATTGCTGTAATTTTGGGTGACATTGTGATACATTTTATTGCAGGGATGCAAGGAAACGTTCGGCTAAAGTTACCTGCAAACTACTTTTGAATGTAATCAGAAAAGCGGAAAATAAACAGGCGGATCAGCTCGTTAACGAAGCTCACGATATTGACAGGCCAATAGAACTAATACACTCCGCAACGTACCAAGCAGCCTGCACAAAAGTGCGATACTCAAGGTACAGCATCTTCAGTTACTATGGAGAAACAGGAAAACTCACATGCACAATCACAGACTGACAAAATGTTTACTGGTGCTATTTCATCACACTTCGCTCTTGCGATAATGTGTGAGGAGACTCACCAGCAGTGACTCCTTTGTTCTACCGGCCAAGAGAACAAGCCTTGGAAGTTCCAGCTTCTCACGTGGTAGACTGTCAACGTGCGAACCTTGATTGGGCTCGAAGATCCCATGGGCGTTGGTTCCGCCTATTCCTTGCAAGCTGATGCCCACCAGACCGCTATCGAGTGGCGTTGGCCTGTCAACCACCACTACGCGGCCGTCATGCAGCGAGGGGATATCGGTGCTTGGCTCCTTGAAATGTAGGTTGGCTGCGATGGTGCCCGTCTCCATGGCCAGGATTACTTTTGCCACTGACGCGATACCTAAGGAAAGATACGGCGAAACAGCGGGTAATGTCACGATATTGAGTACGCACCGACACACTTATGCGACGGTTACCCTCTCAAGCTCACTGCACTATCTACTACTGATCCAATATCTGCACCAGTGGTTCCGTGAATACCTTTCCTACTATGGTTACCAAAGAAAAACATTCCTTAGAGGCGTTCACTAGCATCGGCCAATCTATGCCTAAAACAAAGCGTTTCAAGAACACCCAGAAGTTGATTGCTAACGGCGCTAAGCTCAAGCTTTCGATTAAAAAAATTCGGCAGATCCCACGTACCGTGGAAATTGATGTTATGCGAAGCATGCGCGAGACGGTGACTTTGGCGTAATTTTTCATATTGAGCAAACCGTTACGGAATCACACTAGAGAAATATGGAAGTGGTATACGCACACTCATATGTTGAAGAGTCGCATATGTATTATATAACCAGTTGTTTACAGTTGCGTAACGATGGCAAGAGCAACATGGGTGTTACCAACACCAGACGCGGTAGCTGATATGCAGTGCTTATATTCTTCAATACCGGATAGCGCGAATCCGAACATCACAAAGAAGGAGCACAGATGCACGGGACAGGTGTTACTCGCAACTAAGCTTCATTCAGGAAAGCTTCCCTAGATAAATACACGGCCGAGTGGCACGCGCAGGCGCACTGCTCGTACGCTACAGTCACAGTTACAGTTGCTATGCTTATATTTTTCCTTTATGACGGAGAACGCACGCACGTGTCACGAACCCTTGTGCATGGGTAGAACGGGTTCTTGACAGTCCTTGAACAAGGTCATCATCACCGTGATCAGTCAGCACCAGCAGCTGGACGGGACTTCGTAATCGGATCCGTTCGTGATAGCGGCTATGATGAGTCTAAGTGTAGTGAACTGCGAGGTATAGTGCAGCTGGTGGAAATCCTGGATGCCTCTTACGATGAAATGATCTATGATGCCTCCTGTCGTGGACATGGCAACGAGGTCTTCTGATGCCCTCTCCACATCCAATCCCTTTCACGCAGTATAAAGACCAAGCGTTGTTGGGTGTTGATAAATCAATGTTGAAGTCACCGGTAATGGTGAGAGGCCTGGTACTCTCCGCATATTTATTGTAGAAACCATTGCCGCCGGTTTTTGCGTAATCCACGCGGTGCACGTTGCGGACCACGTGAACGAGTGGGTGGTAGTTTAGCGCCTTCCAGGGGTGTTCTGTCTTCAGTTTCCTCACTTTTCTTGCGTTCGCCGCGGTGGTGTAGCGGCTAAGATGCTCGGCTGCTGACCCGAAGGTATCGGGTTCGATCCCGGCCGCGGCGGTCGCAATTCGATGGAGGCTGAATGCCCGTGTTCTGTGCGATCTCGGTACACGTTAACGAATACCCGATGGTCAAAATTTGAGGAGCCCTTCGCTACGGCGTCTCTCATATCATATCGTCGCTTTCGGACATAAAACCCCAACAATTAATATTATTATCACTTTCCTTGCGTGTCAATGGGTGTATTCGCCGTTACTGTGTTGGTTGAGACTCTGTATCACCTGTGGCACATACCCGCATAATATTAACTCTGGTTTACGGGTATGTGCCACGTGACTGAGAGAAAGGGTTTCATGACGTAAGAGACAGGTATTTTGCGTTATTCATGTCACGACCAGTGAATCGTGTTCGTCATACACTGATCCCCTGCCATGCCAATTTTGGTAGATTACAAGTTATGGAGACGACCAGGAGAGCGCCCAGACGTAGGCGGCTAGATAGATAGATAGATAGATAGATAGATACGTAGATAGAAACGGCCAAAGTGCCTGAGGTTCGCTAAGAAATGCTTCGCATTTAAAACTCTCGAGGAGGCAACGAATAATTGAGCGACGTGGCTTGTATTAACCTTGCGTGTGCGACATTACGTAGGGATATGCATTTTTACCACCGGAAAGTAAAATCGCACAACGCTGTTCAGAGACACCTAGCATTAAAGCGTGGCATTGCTCGGTGTTTTTGATTACAATTAACAGGCCAGAAGTTTTATATCGACAGTGAAAGAACACTTCCCAACGAAAACGCAATTTCGTAAGCGCTATAGTGCTAGAAATGATTTAGGAGGTATATAATTTGAATTCACTAAAGAAAAACAAAAAAAGTGATGCAATGCACGGGCAAGAGCCAATACGCAGCCTATAATTATTAGGCTCACATCATCGAACTTATCGAAGTTATAGTTAATTGGAAACAGTGAATGCAGTCGACAATAACTCGAACAGCAAATAAATAGGACGTAGACACACACAGCCACGGTCGCCAAATCGAAACTTAGTGCAAGCAAATTATGAAGATGTGGCATGCATCGTAAGACGACAGTATATGGGCAGGCAAACGTCCGTGCAGTTTTCTTTTTCTATTTTAAAAGCTCGAATAGTTTGGCATTTGCAATCTACACACTTCAAGGTGCGAAAACTGGCAGTCAAGCACATATTGCCGTGCATACTGTTTTCCTTCAGGCTGGAACGTTCTCATAGTTCGATGTCATTATCTTTACCTTTTCGTTTGCTCTTTGAATGTTGTCGCCGTTTGCAATAGCGGAAGTCCTGTCTATCACAACTGCGCGCCCCAAGGGAATACGTTCAATTTTTTTTTCTGCTGAATAGCGTATATTGAGGCTAGTATAGGCCACATGTGGTTGTATATGCGAAAATAGTGCGCCTAAATTAGAACTACCATGCCCACTGGCATCGCCGGTTTGAGTACTTTCATCTTTGTTGGTTATACTAAAATTTTCACTAACGCCTCTAGCATTCTGTGTTATTTTTCTTCAGCACCCTACCAAATAGATTACAGGGTGTCCAGACCATATGGGGCTACATGAAAGAGCAGGTTCTCGACAAAAGATATCGTGATAGGGCATAGTAGCCCAATGTTCTATTAACGAGAACGATGTAAAACTATTATTTTGATTCAGGAAAAGTGCGTGTCTCTGTAATACCCACAATACCACATTCTGAAGAGGCCGAGATTTTAAAGGGTCTAAGATTGTAAAGTAACTGAAACATTGGAAAAGCAACTGCTGCATTTTTCAAGTGCTTAATGAGGTTGCAGCGATAGCTACACATTTCGTGAAATTACTAATAGAATAAACATTTCTATAATTTTTATGTTACACCTCAATTAAGATTTCATTGCCCCTTTCTTGCAATGAACTCTCCTGGGACCAAAAAATTAGGAAGCGTTCTGTTTCGATTTCTCTTTTAGAAGTAAAGTTTATGGGCGTTGCAGAGTTAACTTCTTTTAAGAGGAAGCTGCAAGCTATACAGTGCCTTAAATTGCATACAGTTGTGTATGGGATTTTATTTTATGGATATTTTATTATATGGGAAAACTGTTAATATATGGCAAACCGTCGCCTATCCTGAAAATAACCAAACATGGATTGCGCTCGATCACCGTGTAAGTAAAGGGCAGTCGATAAAGTTCTCTGTTACGGCTGTTAATCGTATTACTAGTATGCAGTCGCATCTCCTTACCACAAGCACTCTCGGCATGTCCCATATTACTCTTGACAGATCCGACTTTCAGGGGCTTTTTCGCGTTCCGGTGGACAGAGGGCGTTGCTGATCGCTTCCAACTCTTGAGGCCCACCAACCTTTGTTCCCGTACCATGGGCTTCGACGTACACTACATTTAGCGGATCCACGTTGGCTTCAGCGTATGTGGCACGGAGAAGCTTCTCGTGTACTATGGCCGATGGGAAGGGCATGCCTGCGAGATTGGAGAAGGACATGCGATCAGGGCAAGGACGGCTGCTTGACCCAAGTAAAGCTGCACCAATTCAATAAGACCTAATGAAAACTGCTGAACAGCTTTCTAGAAGGTATTTTTCACATATTTTCGTAGGTGCGTATTTCAGTACTCTTACGAGCGCACGAGAGTTTGCATTTCCTCGGTGAGGGCAGTGTACTGCCGATATTGGCGGCATTTGTAGTTTGATGCAACCATGCCTCCCTTTCAGGCACAGCCTCACCAAT
Organism: Rhipicephalus sanguineus; assembly: GCF_013339695.2. NCBI lineage: Eukaryota > Metazoa > Arthropoda > Arachnida > Ixodida > Ixodidae > Rhipicephalus > Rhipicephalus sanguineus. The sequence continues at coordinate 38,226,652 of NC_051182.1, read as the reverse complement.
TACAAATTTCTTATGAGTGTTTAAGTGTGCCTATGTGTTTTGTGTGATAACTTTTCGCGCAGTTCGCAGAGTTCAATGCTGTCGCATGACTGCCAGGGTGACCCCATTCCGCAAGTCTGGCGAAGTTCATAACTCTTCTTAGCCATAAGGGGATTTGCTTAAAAGATATTTAATGAATGTTACTCGAGAATGCGAGTGCAATCTTGTTAGAATAATAGGGTTTAATATTTGCGATCACACCTCAGCACCAGAGTTCTCATAAAAGCAACATCGTGAGGCTTAGATAACAACGTTCACTAATCATTTCTTCTGTTTGTTTAGCAAAACATAAACTTTATATGACAAAAGTAAATGAGGCTAAATACGGCTTATGGTAAAAATAGCAAAGGAAATACAACAAAGACAATGAAAACTACTTAATGCATCCCGGAACTCTCGTTTCGCGATGTCTCCGATACTGATGTGAACCGAAATTTCCCGAAACACAACAAATTGGGATGAACAAAACACGAAAAACAAAGAATAATGTTAGCAGTTGTTGGAGTTTTACTTCCCGACACCCGGATATGATTATGGGAGACGCCGTAATAAAGTGCTCCGGAAAGTTTGACCACCAGGGGTTCTTTACCGCGCACCTAAATATAAGTGCACGGGTGGCTAGCATTTTGCCTCCATTGAAATGCGTGCAGCCGCAGCCGGAATTTCCTCCAACGACGTTCCAGGGGGCATTCGAGCAGCATAACCACTAGACCACCACAGCGGGAACTGATTGCAATAAGGTAAGGTAATGGAGGTAAGCGTGTCCGTGCACCTTATATTTATTAGTCGCCTTTTGGACGTGACTGCACCAGTGTTGCCCACAGGAATGATTTGGTGTAGGGCAGGGGCGTAGACTTCCCATTCGCCCTCATGGGTTGCTGAGGTGGCATCGACAAGGAGAAGGGGGATGGCGGAAGCCGAAGTTTGCATTGTGGGAGGGAGGGAGAAAAGTAATTCGGTCATTCGGAAATATAATTCGGACACCTCGGCCGTACCGCAAGGAAAGGAACGTTTGAGCGCGTAACGTAGGCCATTTCAAACTATCCTAGAATGCCTACTGCCAGTAGAGTTGGGGTTCGCCCACAAGGCTATAATTCTTCCTTTTGCCAATTTGCAAAGTACGCATTACGCGTCCGTAAAGCAAAACGCGCACCTGCGCATCTGGGCACTTTTTTATGTTGTTGCTGCTGCTGATGATTAATTATACCTGAACGCTTTGTCATGGGTAGAGTTTTAAACCACCCACTGGTTGCGCAAGTCATACGTTTTGACGCTTGGTGAAATTCTACGAATCTGTCATGAAATATTACATGTGTTAACAACACTCCTCGCACAAATTAGTATTTACGTAGTGTTCGTTTTTTCGAAGCAATATTGAGCATGGACGTAGCCCTGTGGTAGAACACTTGCTTGCCGAGCAGAATGCCTAGGTTAGATTCCCGCTCATTGCGATGGTTTTTTATAATTTGTTTTTTCTTTGCATTTATGCTGTTTGTTTGCTCACAACAACACACCTAACCGACACCGGAATTTCTGCGAAACGAGCTCTTTAACGCTATCGCGTTAAACGTCTGTTACTATCTAAGGTGCCTCCGGAAAGACTGTTTTAATGCTACCACTCTTCGCTTGTACGTTCACATGTTTCTTAAAAATACCAGAAGCAGTTGGAATAGGTACTTGGTGTGTTACAACCGAAATATTTAGTGCCTGAACGAACAGTGGCTTTTTTTTTCAAGCAACAAATCCTTGCAATTGAGCGCTTCGTCACTTTTGACAGCAATCTCAATTATACGACGGTATATTTTTCCTGGACAAAAGCGTCCCCTAGTTCACTGTCTTCGTAAAAGTCACTGTTCCCAGCAAAATGAATTAAAGCGGAGCCTGGCGCTGTAAGTCTAATAAAATGGATTTCCATCAAGGCCTCTACCCTTGTCATCGGCTATGTAGTATACTGATTTTATGAGGTTTTGCGTGCAAAAATTTAAAGTGATGATATCGGTGCCTGTCTTTTCGCTTGCTGCAAAGCTTAGTTGTTAGTTTGTTGCTAAATAAGGAAACTCTAACACGTAGAAAGTCAATCGTGCACTGAGGGTATTCATGGGAAAATGAAATACATCACTGGGCAGCGTTAAAATCAGCTGTCTAAGAAAAAGGTTCGTTTTCAACATGAGGCAAGATCAAGAAATGGTAATCTATAAATCACTTATAATAACGAAGTCTAAGCGCGCGATTCTCAATAAAGCGACCCTAAAGAAGAGATGTAAAAATGCAAGCAAAATTGATTGGGCATTAGTGGACACTAACATTGAACCTAAGAATTCAAACCACATCGAGGACTTGATGTGCTAAAGCAGCAGGCACAAGGAGAGCACAAACTGCCATTACCAAGACCCGGGGACGAAAGGGGGAACATGAGAATTTTGGTCCCAGTAGCATGCTGCAGAGTGCCCAGGGCGCTGGTCCATCCAAGTGGGTAAGCCACCTGGTTTCAGAGGCGCGGGGCTACAATTTTGAAGCTCGCTGCCACCAACGTTGTTCTCTAAAGTTTGTTTTGTTGTTGACATTTCTTTTCTTATAGCGACCACCGAAAGCGATATAGCAAACGAGAGCTTGCACAGATAACACGGGCGACCAAGCGCGGTGTTCACATTGCGTAGAGGCCGATGCGCTATCTTAAAGCGTAGCTCTTAGGCGCCCGTTCTTGCAAGAAGGCGTTGGCGTAATCGGCAGAGCGAACGAGGACGAAAGAGAGTCGAAACGAAAGAGAGAGCGAATGAGGATGAAAGACTCCGATAGAGAAAAGAGCATGACGAGGAGGAACGACCGGCCACCCGCAGCGCTACAGCAGTGCGCGCCGTCGTGCGTCGGCTGTGGCGGAACGCGCCCACGCGTTTTGCCTTCCGCGGTCGCCCAATTATCGAGGCAGTCGCGCTACGCTCCGTCTGCGGCGGTTGGTGTGAATTGGCTGCACAATATTGTCCGCAGCAGTCACGCTACACTCATACGAGTGTTTTCTTAAAGAAAGAATTGTGGAAAATCAAGAGTGGTATGCAACTTCATATACATACGTGTCCCTCTAAGACTGCTCGCCTAACTTATCGCAAAATCAAAAACCCCCTAAAACAGGTACGCTAGGCATTATGCATTAAGCAGTGTCGTAATCGTTTGGGGACATTTTTTCCTCACTACGGCACCCTGATGCCGAAAGCTTGGTTAGCGTGTGTTACGTTTCTCTTACTGTGGTCCTGTCGAGGCCGCGCTTAACGGAGCGCAGCAGTCATGGCATTTTATGTGCCGCTCGCTTGATGTGATATACTTGCGTAATCGGTGAATGGGCAATTTTATGCTTTTGAATAGACGGTGGGTTCCAGGATGCAGCGCGATTCAACCCAGGTATCTAGGTGCCCCAGGCATCTCCAGCCACAGTTTAAAAATATGCCGACGTACTCTTTATAATAGGATCAACTGCGTATTGCTGACTATTTCATGGAGTAAGTCAGAATTTTTTTCCTGTTTCATTGCCTGATTAGGCATGTTTAATTAACCAACTTTTGAAGCATCGAAACTGGCCAACACTTCTAATGGCAAAGTTGCAGATGGCATTGCAAAACACACGACTAGACCTACTACACATACTGCCTACTACACATACCCACGAAATACAAGAAAGACCACGTAACATGCCCGCTCGCGCCTGTGCGCGCGGTTATGCTATTGCTTCTAAAAGTCCCGCGTACAAACGATATGATTTCTTCGCATCAATTCATTAGAGCGATAAGCCAACGCAGCGGTTATCGCGTATGTTGCCGATAGGGAAACGTTCACCATCGCACAGCGACTACCATTGTCGCTGCTTTGTAGGGGCCGCCACATGGCCAAATGCTATCGTCGTTTAGACGCGGAACGTTCGGGAGCGTTGCAATCACAGAGCGCAAGAGAGCATGCCACATAGTATTTTTTTTTCATTTTGCGGGCATATGTAGTAAGCCGAAAAACGCTAGTACTTCATTGATTGAAAGTTAGAAAGTGTCTAATCGGACGCTTTGCAAAGTGATCTACAGCTTTCCAATCTAATATTTTGCCCCACCTTCGTTGCTTTAAAGTTAGGTAATTAAAAGCGCCTACTTAGGTGATTAAGAAGAAAACATAAAAAATAATGTGCTTACTCCGTGCAGTATACAGCAACACATATTACTCGCGTCAACACAGTGCGCCCGCATATTTAAAAAAACTCTGGCTAGAGATAGCTGGGGCACCCTGATCAGGTGCCCCAGGTCCAGGCGGCACATATTGTG